>NW_027208583.1:0-53233 GCF_027789765.1 Dendropsophus ebraccatus
CAGCTGATTTTCTGCAGCAGATTTCATTTAAATAACTGAACACAGCATCAAATCTGCTGCAGATCCTGTAGGTGTCAACGCACCCTTAGGGTACGTTCACACTTACCGGACCCGCAGCGTATTTTCTGCTGCGGATCCGCAGCAGATTTCATTTAAATAACTGAACACAGCATCAAATCTGCACCATCAAATCTGCTGCGGATCTGCTGCGGATCCTGTAGGTGTGAACACACCCTTAAGGGTCAGTTATAATTTATTTTCATATTATATTTGGTTTGCTCTATATTTAATCACCTTTTATTCTAATTTTGAAAGGCAAGGTGATTAAAAAAACAAACAAACCTGACATTTCTAGCATTTTTTTTTTTTTACAACGTTCAACATGTGGAATAAATACTGATACGTACTGCTTGATAAGGTGATATACTTTTCTAAAACATTTTTAAGGGTCTATTCACATGTACAGTATCTGCTCCAGATTTTATTGTAACTAAATGATGGAACACAGCAGAAAATGCAGCTTCACATCTGTAACATTAAATATGCTGCAGATCCTGGACACCTGAATGGACCCTAAAACTTTTTTTTCCCTTTCAGTTCAAGCCAGATTTACACTCTGGATCATCTGATTGTTCATATACTACATAGCAATAAATATGTACTGCAGTGTAATATATTAGGCAGTTTAAAGGTGTTGTCTGGGGAGGAGATGACGGCTAGACCTTTCTGCTTCAAGAGCTGAAACTCCCCCAAGACCTGGAATCTCAGGAAGTGAGCATTGGGGAGCAGAGAAGGAATCAGCTGTCTTCTGGACAACCCTTTAAAACTAATAGACCAATAGGCACTATATCTGTTTGTAGGGGGAATCCAACCTGTAAAGATGCATGGTCTATCTCCCAGATTTGGCCATGTCCATTGGATGACAACGGGTCAATTACACAAGCGATAATCTTTTTTGTGTGTAAGCAGGCAAATGATCAGATGACTAACGAAGATTTGTTCATGTCATCGTTCGCTCTTTTGAGCTGACATAGTTTGCAAATCTTTCGGTGTATGTATACATTTTTTATTCGTAATTACGATCACTCGTACACTAGAGTATATGAAGATCATAACTAATGATTATCGTACCATGTTCTATGGTGAATGATTTCAGGTTGTTCCTAAAAGTGCTTGTAGCAATTGTTTATCACTAATCTGAGAAAACGAAAAAATCACTTTTTCTAATAGGACCCTCATCTTGAATCCCCAGCTAATTGGATGCCTAAAGGTGCTGCGGCCACAACTGATGTGTTTACTGTCCTTGTATCCTCTGTTAATAGCAGTAATGCAAAGATGTACAGCATTGTCCCATTAAAGTTAATAGGACAAAAGCTGCAGTCCCAAATGAGAGCGAGGAAACATTGAAGAGGCTGCGATATGTCCATGTCCATCAAACAGCTGATCTGCCTGACCTCCTCTGATCCATTATTGATGGTTTATCTGGAGGACAGGCCATCACCTTTCACAGGCTAGATCAGGGGTGGGGAACCTTTTCCATGTCGAGGGCCGGTCGGGCATTAATAAAATCATTCGAGGGCCGCATACTGTGCGCGGCAGTTAGTAGCGTGGGTTTGCAGCACCCAGGGCAAGGCAAAGTATTGTTCCCCTAGTTCCCCTGCTATTGTAGTTAACCCCCAGTGATGCCCTGCTATTGTAGTTAACCCCCCCAGTGATGCCCCTTGTAGTCTAGTTAACCCCCAAGTCATGTCCCTGGTAGCCTAGTTAACCCCCCCAGTGATGCCTCTGGTAGGCCTAGTTAACCCCCATCAGTCATGTCCCTGGTAGCCTAGTTAACCCCCATCAGTCATGTCCCTGGTAGCCTAGTTAACCCCCATCAGGCATGTCCCAGGTGGCCTAGTTTACCCCCATCAGGCATGTCCCTGGTGGCCTAGTTAACCCCCATCAGGCATGTCCCTGGTGGCCTAGTTAACCCCATCAGGCATGTCCCTGGTGGCCTAGTTAACCCCCATCAGGCATGTCCCTGGTGGCCTAGTAAACCCCCCCAGTGATGCCTCTGGTAGGCCTAGTTAACCCCCATCAGTCATGTCCCTGGTAGCCTAGTTAACCCCCATCAGTCATGTCCCTGGTAGCCTAGTTAACCCCCCATCAGGCATGTCCCAGGTGGCCTAGTTTACCCCCATCAGGCATGTCCTGGTGGCCTAGTTAACCCCCATCAGGCATGTCCCTGGTGGCCTAGTTAACCCCCATCAGGCATGTCCATGGTGGCCTAGTTAACCCCCATCAGGCAATGTCCCTGGTGGCCTAGTCATGTCCCTGGTAGCCTAGTTAACCCCCATCAGGCATGTCCCTGGTAGCCTAGTTAACCCCCATCAGGCATGTCCCTGGTGGCCTAGTTAACCCCCATCAGGCATGTCCCTGGTGGCCTAGTTAACCCCCAAATAAAAAATAAAACATCCCACTCACCTTACCTCCGCTCCACGCTGCCCATGTCCTCTTCTGTCCTAGGTCCTCTGTGCCGGTCTTTCTCCTGCAGGCGGCGCACGATGAAATGACGTCATCGCGCGCGGGCCCGCAGGAGACTGAAGACACGCGCCGCTCTGCTGGGGAAGAAGCCGGCGTAGACAGCATCCTCCTGTGTCCGGCAGCTGTCACAGACACCGGAGGATGCTGTGTATGCCGGCTCCTTCCTCCTCCAGAGCGGCGCGCATCACAGGGGAGCTGCGGGCCGCATCGGGGAGGTCCTCAGGGCCGGATGCGGCCGCGGGCCGGAGGTTCCCCACCCCTGGGCTTGATAATCGCTTTTTAAAAGCCTAGGGCTGCTATTGTCTGCAGCATTCGAGGGCCCCATTACATAAAGATTATTGTTTGATATGTCGTTTGAATTAAAGTGATAATGTTTTTGTACAGGCAACAATTAAACGACAAATGAGAAGTCGTTTGTGTGTGGTTGATGACCGCAATAATGTCGTTAACGATAATCATTTAGTGCATTGTGGTGAGTGATTTCTGATCGTTCTCAAAAGTGCTTATCAGAGAACATGAGAAATAGTTTCATCTAATAGGCCCCCAATGTGTTAAAGGCTCCAGATCCCAAACCTCTGTAGCGATGTCACCTGAAATATACAGCAGCCACCATGGCTCCTGCCCTGAGGGGACTACACTTTTGTAGTGTACATGGCATAGGAGATCAGCTGTGTGACTGGTAAATTTGTAATAACAGAAACAGAAATAAGCCCAATGGATCAGACTAGTAATGAGTGAATTTACAGTAGGAATGAAGCGTGTCACTTGTTTCCGATCTGTATTCGCTCATTGGGCTATGGGCTTTGAAGTCTGCTCAGCTCTGTGCCGCTCCCTCCCCGGGTGCTGGGAAAAGATGGATCCAGTTCTGGGAAACTTCTCCCAGTTTCCCAGGACTGGATCCATCTTTTCCCAGCAGCTCAGGAGGAGCGGCAGTAAGCAGAGCAGACTAGAGATAAGCAAACCTCGAGCATGCTCAAGTCGATCTGAATCCGAACTTTTGGTATTTGATTAGCGGTGGCTGCTGAAGTTAGATAAAGCCCTAAGGCTATGTGGAAAACATGGATATAGTCATTGGCTGTATCCATGTTTTACAGACAACCTTAGAGCTTTATCCAAGTTCAGCAGCCCCAAGTTCGGGTTCGGATCGACTCGAACCCGGTTCGCTCATCTCTAGAGCAGACTTTAAAGCCCACAGCCCGATGAACGGAATACTGATAGGAACAAAGCAATTGAGATTGCACATTTGTAGAAACCGTGACTATTCGCACCCAATGCAACGTTTTGGCTTTAGAGAACGGCATATGTAAAAGCTGAAACGTTGCATTTAGAGATGAGTGAACCTGGAGCATGCTCGAGTCCATCCGAACCCAAACGTTTGGCATTTGATTAGCTGGGGCTGCTGAACTTGGATAAAGCTCTAAGGTTGTCTGGAAAACATGGATACAGCCAATGACTATATCCATGATTTCCACATAGTCTTAGGGCTTTATCCAAGTTCAGCAGCCACCGCTAATCAAATGCCGAACGTTCGGGTTCGGGTGGACTCGAGCATGCTCAAGGTTCGCTCATCTCTAGTTGCATTGGGTGTGACTATCTGCTGTGTATAGTGGATGCTTTTAGAGGTAAATGTATGAGCTGTTGTGGAAGAAGCAGATGCCCTCAGTAACTACCACAGTAAGCTGCCCTGTGATGAGTTACTACAGCTGGCCGCTTCTTCATTGCATTTCATGCAGCAGACTGGGCTGATGAGCAGCGTCACCACAGAAGGGACAGTCAGGGAATGGCAGCCTGGATTTGGCGGGTTTCAGCAGACTATCTTGCAGCCGTGTGCTGAGCCCGTGCTGTGATCTGTGCCCCTCCTCCACACACAGCGGAGCTATTGTCCCCCGGGGTCACATGGGAAGACCTATTGTCTGTAGTTCAAGGCGCCGGCTGCTTTCACGTACAGCCCCGCCCATTCAACGCGCTACGTATTTACGTCACAGCTTCGCTTCCGGTATCCTCGGTACCCATGTTGCAGCACGTCTTTTGAAGAACGGAAGTATCTGTTGACGTCACTTCACTGAGCGACACCACCTAACCCGGAAGTGCGACGCGTCCTACGGGCGGTTGTTGTTGAACTCTTTAAGGGGGGGCTGCAATACCCCTCCCCCTAGTCCCCTCTATTCCTCACCGGCTCGTGCCCGTATGACCGGGTTACCGCCTGCTTCTGTCTCGGGGGCAGTAAACAAGGGCATGTGAGTGGAGAAGCGGAGTGTGGCTGCACACGTGGTTCCTCTATCGCCGCGCCAAGTATGTGCCGGGGCCTGGGTGAGGGGGAGGCAGGATTAGCCGTGCTGGGAACCATTAGTTACAGGGGCGGGGGCCGTGGTGCGGGATCCCTCCGGGACAGAGCGCCGTGTCCGCTGTTATTGTCACTGCCGGGATTTCCTTCCTCCCCGGCTCATTGGAAGCGCCGGTGCCGCTGATCCTTGTGGTGTGCTGTGTATAGCAGGGCACTGGTCCCTACGGTGTGCTGTGTATAGCAGGGCACTGGTCCCTACGGTGTGCTGTGTATAGCAGGGCACTGGTCCCTACGGTGTGCAGTGTATAGCAGTGCACTGATCCCTACAGTGTGTAGTGGTGCACTGATCCCTGCGGTGTGCAGTGTATAGCAGGGCACTGATCCCTACGGTGTGTAGTGGTGCACTGATCCCTACGGTGTGCAGTGTATAGCAGTGCACTGATCCCTACGGTGTGCAGTGTATAGCAGTGCACTGATCCCTACGGTGTGCAGTGTATAGCAGTGCACTGATCCCTACGGTGTGCAGTGTATAGCAGTGCACTGATCCCTACGGTGTGCAGTGTATAGCAGTGCACTGATCCCTACGGTGTGCAGTGTATAGCAGTGCACTGATCCCTACGGTGTGCAGTGTATAGCAGTGCACTGATCCCTACGGTGTGCAGTGTATAGCAGTGCACTGATCCCTACGGTGTGCAGTGTATAGCAGTGCACTGATCCCTACGGTGTGCAGTGTATAGCAGTGCACTGATCCCTACGGTGTGCAGTGTATAGCAGTGCACTGATCCCTACGGTGTGCAGTGTATAGCAGTGCACTGATCCCTACGGTGTGCAGTGTATAGCAGTGCACTGATCCCTACGGTGTGCAGTGTATAGCAGTGCACTGATCCCTACGGTGTGCAGTGTATAGCAGTGCACTGATCCCTACGGTGTGCAGTGTATAGCAGTGCACTGATCCCTACGGTGTGCAGTGTATAGCAGTGCACTGATCCCTACGGTGTGCAGTGTATAGCAGTGCACTGATCCCTACGGTGTGCAGTGTATAGCAGTGCACTGATCCCTCGGTGTGCAGTGTATAGCAGTGCACTGATCCCTACGGTGTGCAGTGTATAGCAGTGCACTGATCCCTACGGTGTTGCAGTGTATAGCAGTGCACTGAATCCCTACGGTGTGCAGTGTATAGCAGTGCACTGATCCCTACGGTGTGCAGTGTATAGCAGTGCACTGATCCCTACGGTGTGCAGTGTATAGCAGTGCACTGATCCCTACGGTGTGCAGTGTATAGCAGTGCACTGATCCCTACGGTGTGCAGTGTATAGCAGTGCACTGATCCCTACTGTGTGCAGTGTATAGCAGTGCACTGATCCCTACAGTGTGTAGTGGTGCACTGATCCCTGCGGTGTGCTGTGTATAGCAGTGCACTGATCCCTGCGGTGTGCTGTGTATAGCAGTGCACTGATCCCTGCGGTGTGCTGTGTATAGCAGGGCACTGATCCCTACGGTGTGTAGTGGTGCACTGATCCCTGCGGTGTGCTGTGTGTGGCAGGGCACTGATCCCTGTGGTGTGCTGTGTGTAGCAGGGCACTGGTCCCTACGGTGTGTAGTGGTGCACTGATCCCTGTGGTGTGCTGTGTGTAGCAGGGCACTGGTCCCTACGGTGTGTAGTGGTGCACTGATCCCTGCGGTGTGCTGTGTGTGGCAGGGCACTGATCCCTGTGGTGTGCTGTGTGTAGCAGGGCACTGATCCCTACGGTGTGCTGTGTATAGCAGGGCACTGATCCCTGTGGTGTGCTGTGTGTAGCAGGGCACTGATCCCTACGGTGTGTAGTGGTGCACTGATCCCTGCGGTGTGCTGTGTGTGGCAGGGCACTGATCCCTGCGGTGTGCTGTGTATAGCAGTGCACTGATCCCTGTGGTGTGCTGTGTGTAGCAGGGCACTGATCCCTACGGTGTGTAGTGGTGCACTGATCCCTGCGGTGTGCTGTGTGTGGCAGGGCACTGATCCCTGTGGTGTGCTGTGTGTAGCAGGGCACTGATCCCTACGGTGTGCTGTGTGTGGCCGTGTATCCCTTCAGGAGAGGCCACTGTTTGCGCTGACTTAATGTTTCTTGTCCAGCCATTGTACACACATGTGATGTCTGATCCTCAGCAGCGAGTGGGTTAATAGTTCCTCTGCAGGTAGCAGCAATCCCTGGTGGTTGTTGTGGGCATGCTCTGCCATGTGATATGCTCATGAGGCAGCCAGAAGGGGAAGCCCGGTCCCCAGCCTCATAACACCATGCAAACTGATATACCAGATTATTGTGGGGCAGCTGTCAGGGTGCCTGGGCTTCTGCTGGTGTTTTATCAGAGTGCTGTTTTGAAAAGAGTATGCCGACACATTGGGCCCAAGAACGCGGCTAACATGTCTATCTCCTGGGGTTATTCACAGTCACAGTAACCACTTATCCATCGTGATTCTTAGAGGCCAGAGAGAAACCACCTTGGTACTCTACCATGTCCATATGTTGTGTATTAAGTGGTTTTGTAACCAATTGTGATCCCATTCAACAAAAGTATAAGTTCAAGGGGAACAGCCAATGCTCCATGGCCCCACAAGATCCCTTCACAGGCTTACTGACCCCCCCCCCCCCCCAAAAGTACTTTATCCTGGGTTCTGGTGTAGTCACAGGAAATAATAACCGACCCAGCTGATGGATTGCCTGCTCAGCCAGTTTACTAACAGCAGTGGTGTCCCACCCAAAGTCAGTGACTGGCAGAGCAGGCAATCTATACCCGGGTTACGACATTGCTGGAGCAGGAGATCCAGAAGGCCTGCGGTGGTCTGTGAGCAGAAAGGCAGCGATGCGGGAATGGATAAGTTTTAGGTTCCCCCTGCAATTATTATATGATATAATTTATGTACAGTATGTGTTCAATTCTGTATTTAAAGGGTTTTTCTAATAAACATTCCTTACATGCTGAGACCAACATATAATATACTTTTACTGACAACAAAAATCAGACCCATTGTCAGAAGTCTGAGGTGGCAAATTCGGGGGGGGGGGGGGGGGGAAAGTAAGTCTCCCAGTCTGTACAGAGTAATATTAACTGTTAAAAAACCTTTTTTATACTTGTGTGCCGGAATACCTTTTTGAAGGTATCACAATGTGTACCCATGTGAACAAACCCATTCACAGAATGCAGCAGTCCTTAAAGTGATATTCCTCTCAAACATTTTTTGAAATATTGCTGCCCATGGTGATTTGAATAGTCCATTCCACACTTGTTATCGTTTCGGTCTCCTTCCCCCAGTTCTGAGCTGCTGCTTTTTGCTAAAGACACAAAGATTTGTGTGTAAGCCTTTAATAGCATACACTTGTATTTTCCTAATAATAGATAAAAAAAAAAACTTTTTAAACTTAAGTGTGCATTTTTTTTTTTTTAGTCTTCTGCACTCTACTGCTTCGGCAGCTCTGATGGTGCCCTATGGGCAGGCAGAAATGCTATATTATGTGAAACTCAGTTACTTCTGTATACGTGTCTGCTAGTGTGTAGCGACAAGTCCTTGAACAATCTGGCTAGACGTGTAGATATTTGCACACCACCTGATCCAAGGACATCCAGCTTGTATTCACACATTGTGCAGGCTTCGATATAACTAACTCCTCACTGTACTGTTCTCCCACTATAGGATGGGCCTGGTAACCCTGTTTCCCACCTCTTTGTTCTCCTCTGTTCATGCTGGGTATCTGGCATTGACGAGGACATACAGGAGGCATTGGGAATCCTTGGCGGCAACTGGGCCCATCCAGCTTAGAAGAAACAGCAAGTTATCTCTTCTCAGAAGAGGACAAGTGGGAGGTGGTAAGCACCTGAGCGCATCTAGGAGATGGCCGACAGCATAGTGTGTAGTTGTTAGGTCAAAGCCTTCACTGTATGTGGATACAAGCAGGTTGGTATTTGGATGGTGTGAGTGGTTCCTTCAATTGAAGATTTTGCAATAACAAACTGATTATCAACAGTGTAAGACCTGATGCATGTGTAGTTTTAGTGGGCTGTGTCACAAGGAGTATATAGAGAAGACCGGTGCATTTGATTCCACCTCTCTAGAAGGTGGACAAAGCTATCAGGACCTAGCTGTGGGGGCACAATCACTGCCATGCATGTAGGTGAATCTCTGGGCTTAAACAAAATCCAGCAGCTGTTAGGTTTGCCAGTTATTAAATCTGCCACTTTACCCTTGCCCAGGAAGCTTTGTACTACTGATCTATCTCTCCTGTGTGCTGTCACAAGCAGCTTGCAGTCTCTGCTCCTTCTCACACTGTTTTTTTTGTTTGTTTTTTACCCTAGTTTCTTCTATGTTTAACTTTTTTTGGGATGTTTAATTTTAACATACAGGAAGGTGTGGTCAATCAAATTTTAAGCCAGAAAAATGGATTTGTTTAAATCTATTTTATATAATGTAAGTCAATGGCAAACGGATTCTGCAATATGACATTTGACAACGTGTTTTCCATTCTTGCATCTGTCTTTTTCACTTTTAATATTATGCGATAAACTAACAGCAGCATGAACCTAGTCTAAAGGCCCTATTCCACCAACAGATCTGACGACAGATTATCTGCCAAAGGTTTGAAGCCAAACCCAGGAACAGACTATAAACAGAGATCAGGTCATAAAGGAAAGACTGGATTTCTCCTCTTTTCAAATCCACTCCTGGGTTTGGCTTCAAATCTTTGGCTGATAATCTGTCGGCAGATCTGTTGGTGGAATAGGACCTTAAGGGTATGACCCACTATGAAATCCCGACGGATCACCTAGCTCGCCCCCGCTCGTAGCCGCGCACATCTCCGCTGGTCCCATAGGCTTCATTCTATGGTTTGGCAGATTCTGCCATCTGCCAGAAGAATAAACCCAGTCATTCTTCGGACAGACGTTGGAATCTGCCAAACCATAGAATGAATCCTATGGGACCAGCGGAGATGCGAGCGGGGGTGAGCTGCGGAATCCGCGGTGGGTGATCCGCCGGGAATCCGGAGTGTGGACATACCCTTACACCTCACAGACTTCGCTTGATGTGGCCTTTCTATACAAGCTGAGTATTAAAAGCTGATTCTGTGACATGTTGGGCCCAGCAAGCAGAGAATGCAGGCTTCTGGGAAGGACACTCCGGAGGCCAGTATATAACTCTGCCTCTATTAGTTGCTACTTGCTCTCCCTAGTTCACATGGAGAGATTTTGTTGCTGAAGCAAACGTTTCCTGATTAGGACTTGTACAGAGGACTCGTGGCAGTAACTCTTTTAAATAACTTTTGGCATGGGGCTTATTTTGCTGGAATTTCATCCAAAAGGAATTGTGCATGGTGAGGTTATGACAATCGGATATTGTGCTTGCATATAGGACATATATGTTCAGTAAACATTTGATGAATCTTTGTGCTTCTAAACTAAAAGTTATTCTTCCTCTTATGTTTTCACAGGCCTGCTGGTTTTACACTCACTTGCTTTGGACCATTGTAGGAGGTAATGACCATGTTTTTTGCTATATACATTTTAAGGGTGCCTTCACACCTACCGGATCCACAGCGGATCTCACTGCTGCGGATTCGAAGCGAGAACCGCTGCGGATCCAGTACCATTCACACCTATGATAGCACATATTCGCAGCGGGATTAACATCCCGCTGTGAATATTTGCTTTAACCCCTAGCTGTCCACAGCCCCGCCGCATTAGCCCATCCTCTGCCGCATTACCCATCTCCGGCCGCATCCTCCCATCCTCCGCTGCATCCAGCAGCCCGCATTCCCTATCCCCGGCCGCATCCTGCAGCCCGCTGCCGAGCAGGGCTCATTAGCGGGACCGGAGTCGGGAGCCTCACTGAAGCCGCGCCGCCGAGCAGGTACTTTATGCTCTCGGCGGCGGGCTGCAGGATGCGGCCGGAGATGGGGGATGCGGCCGAGGATGGGCTAATGCGGCGGCGGGTCTGCGGACAGCTAGGGGTTAAAGCACATATTCACAGCGGGATGTTCATCCCGCTGCGAATATGTGCTATAATGGGGGAGAATGGTACCGGATCCGCAGCGGTTCTCGCTTCGAATCTACAGAAGTGAGATCCTCTGTGGATCCGGTAGGTGTGAAGGCACCCTTAAGGGGTTATCCAGCGCTACAAAAACATGGCCACTTTTCCCCTACTGTTGTCTCCAGTTCAGGTGTGGTTTGCAATTTAGCTCCATTTACTTCAATGGAAATGAGTTTTAAAACCCCACCCAAACTGCAGACAACAGTACGGGGAAAGTGGCCATGTTTTTGTAGCGCTGGATAACCCCTTTAATGCACAATAACAATGTATTGTATTTTTTAGCTTGATCTGTGCATCATGTGGGAATGTTATATTCTCATGGAGTACTAGATGTGTTGGTTTTACTTTAAAAAAAGAAATTCAAGGTTTTCTTTTTACTGGAAATGTCTTTATTAGTTAATGGCTAGAGCAGACCTATCAAACTGTTCGGGTTCGGCAACGGTTTCTGAACCTGAATGCTTGGTGTTTAATTCCTTGCGGCTGTAGAAGTTGGATGCAGCCCTAGGGCATCCTGGAAAACATCACTTGTCCACCAAACGAGAGAGGGCCAGAATATAATAGAAGCCACTGGCACATATTAATTATTAATAGAAAATATCACAGTAATCATAGTAATACAGTGAAAATGAATGTATAAAGTACAAAAAGTGACAAACATACAAAAAAAATAAAACACACAACTTTTTATTATAGTAATAATTGCAGTTTAATCCCAAATTGCCCGTAACCACCGCACGTTGCCCGTGACCCCGTCCAGATTGTCCGTAATCACCCCAGATTACCTATAAGCACTTCAGTCTATCTGTAACAATTCTAGATTGTCTGTAAACCCCTCCAGGTTTCCCGTAACCAACGCGGGTTGCGCATAACCACTGCACGTCGCCTCTGACCACCGCACGTCGCCTCTGACCACCCCAAATTGCCCGTGACCCATGCCAGATTGCCCGTAACCACCCCGCATTACCTGTAATCTCATTTTTTTATTTTATTTTAGTAAATGCGCTATTCTAATAACTATTACTAGCTGCGGTTTTTGCTCCAGCAAATTGGCGCTCCTTCCCTTCTGAGCCCGGCTGTGTGCCCATACATTGGTTTATAACCACATATGGGGTACCGTTGTACTCAGGAGAACCTGCGTTACAGATTTTGGGGTACATTTTTTCTTCTGTTCCTTGTGAAATTTAGAAATTTCAAACTAAACCAACATATTATTGGAAAAATTTAAGTTTTCCATTTTTACTGACCAATTTTGAATACTTTTCTCTAATACCTGTGGGGCCAAAATGCTCATCCTACCCCAAGATGAATTCTTTGAGGGGTGCACTTTCCAAAATGGGGTGACTTTTTTTGGGGGGGAGGGTTCTATTCTGTAGACATTACAGGGGCGCTCAGAAACTTCTTCAGAAAAATCTGCCCTAAAATTGCTAATTGGCGCTCCTTCCCTTCTGAGCCCGGCTGTGTGCCCATACAGTGGTTTATGCCCACATATGGGGTACCATTGTACTCAGAACCTGTGTTACAGATTTTGGGGTGAATTTTCTCTCTTGTTCCTCATGAAATTGAGAAATTTCAAACTAAAGGAACATATTATTGGAAAAATTCGAGTTTTTCATTTTTACTGTCTACTTTTGAATACTTTCCTCTTATGCCTGTGGGGTCAAAATGCTCACCACACCCCAAAATGAATTCTTTGAGGGGTGCACTTTCCAAAATGGGGTGACATATGGCGAGATTTTACTCCGCTGGTGCTACAGGGGCACTGCAAACACACCTGGAGCTCAAAAAACTTCTTCAGTAAAATCTGCATTGGAAAAGCTAATTGGCGCTCCTTTCTTTCTGAGCCCCGCTGTGTGCCCATGCAGTGGTTTATGCCCACATATGAGGTACCTTTTTACTTTAGGAGAACCTGCGTTACAAATTTTGGGGTACTTTTTTTCTCTTGTTCCTCGTGAAATTGAGAAATTTCAAACTAAAGGAACATATTATTGGAAAAATTCGAGTTTATAATTTTTTACTGTCTAATATTGAATACTTCCTCTAACACCTGTGGGGTCAAAATGCTCATCCTACCCCAAGATGAACTCTTTGAGTGGTGTATTTTCCAAAATGGGGTGACTTTTGTTTTTTTTTTCTCTCTGCTGACACTACAGGGGCACTGCAAATGCACCTGGCGCTCGGAAACTTCTTCAGCAAAGTCTGCATTGGAAAAGCTAATTGGCGCTCCCTTCCTTCTGAGCCCCGCTGTGTGCCCATACAGTGGTTTACGCCCACATATGGGGTACCGTTGTACTCAGGAGAACCTGTGTTACAAATTTTGGGGTGCTTTTTCTCTCATGTTCCTTTTGAAAATGAGAAACTTTAATCGAAATGTATATATTATTGGAAAATTTTAATTTTTCATTTTTTTACAGCCTAATGGTGAATACTTTCCTCCAGCCCCTGTAGGGTTAAAATGCTCATTATACCCCTAGATTAATTCTTTAAGGTGTGTAGTTTCCGAAATGGGGTCATTTATGCGAGTTTCCAGTATACAAACCTCCTAAATCAAGGACAGTACCTCACGATAAGACTTGAGGGGGGTGGCTGGGAAACAACTGTTAATACAATAAAAGCTCTTGTAGGGAAGGAAGCTCTTTTGCCTAATAAAACCTATTACAAAGGGTTTTTATATATGTATAATTTGTTTTTACTATTGATTTCTGAAAAGTTGTTTGTCTGTTTTTTCATAGTAATAATGTGCTCTATTTAAGCCTATGGGAAATCAGCCATCACTGCACACATGGTAGAGGAAAATGGCCATAGTTGTTAACAATTTTCTTTTTTTTTTTTTTTTAAAGAATGATTTACCCCAAAAGAAAAGTCCCTGAATGAAAAGTGACAAACTCAAAAATAAGGCTGTAATTTAAAACTGACGCTGGAAATTTTTTTAAAAAATGATTTTTTTCTTTACGTTTATTAACTTATTTTATTTTGGCAAGCCATAGTTAAAGGGCTTTCTCACCAAAGTAGCGTGGTTTAATAATTTGAACCTAATGTAGGTACAGTGGTGCCTCAAGATACAATGTTACTTTCTAGACCATCGTAACTTGAGACCAAACTCAATGCTATACAATGCTACAGACAGTCCAGACCTGCGGAACATGTTAAAAAAAAAAAAAACATGCTGATTGAAACTGGTCATTTTACTGGTAAAATCCCAGAATTAGTAAAGTTCATGCACTGGTTGACTGTCTAGTATTAACTCTCTACAGTACAGTATACTACATGTCCTGTAATGCTGTGTGTGTGTGTGTGTGTCTGGTATCTCCTCTCTACATAACAGCGTGATACTACATGTCCTGTACTGCTCTTTACCTGTGCCAGGTTGTACCTTTTGGCACCAGGCAAGGTAGGGGGCTATATTTTACATCTCTGGGGCCCTGCGTGACCTGTACAGGACCTGAAAATGCTCCAGTCCACTACAAAGAAAGAAATTTAGAGTCTCTTGTAGCTCTTTCTGACTGTTGTATGTAAGGACGTGCTGTATCCATATTAGTTAAATGCTTATTTTCATTAAAATTTTCACTTTTCTCATTTTGGTCTCAAAATGCAATGATTTTAACATACAATGGTCGTCCTGGAACCAATTAATATTGTATGTTGAGGGACCACTGTATTACTTTCCCACATTAATTTCCTCTGTGTTCTAAAGTACTGTTCTGTTGTTCAGTGGTTGGTACCGGCCAATCACATTAAATGACAAATAATTTAACAGCCCATACTTAAAGGCATAGTTCTACAAAAAATTATTTTAACCTCTTAAGGACATAGGACGTATGCGTACGTCATATGTCCTCACTTGCACTTCAAAGCGGGGCCGCGCGGCGGCCCCGCTTTGAAGTGCCGCGATCCTGGGTGCCGCGAGTAGCCCGGGACCGATGCTATTAGCGGGCACGGTCTGATCGCCGTGCCCGCTAATTAGCTAATCGGAGGCAGCTGTCAAAGTTGACAGCTGCCTCCGATTACCGGAGGCAACGTTTCCCTGGGGTCTAGTGGGGGAGATCGCTCCTCCGGGACCTTGTCCCGGAGGAGCGATCTCCGTTACTGATGCCGGCCGGGGAGGCGTCCAAGATGGCGCCGTCCTCGGCTCGGCACTCGTTTACTTCCGGCTGCAGCAGCCGAAAGCAAACGAGTGCCGATCTCATGGATCTCTGCAGCATATCTATGCTGCAGAGATCTCAATGAGAGATCCAAGTGTATATACTAGAAGTCCCCTAGGGGGGCTTCTAGTATATGTGTAAAAAAAAAAAAAAAAAAAGTGTTAATAGTAAAAAGCCCCCTCCCCTAATAAAAGTCTGAATCACCCCCCTTTTCCCAGGTTTTAAATAAAAGTAAATAAATAAATAAACATGTTTGCTATCGCCGCGTGCGTAATCGCCCGAACTATTAATTAATCACATTCCTGATCTCGTACGGTAAACTGCGTCAGCGCAAAAAAATCCCAAAGTGCAAAATTGCGCATTTTTGGTCGCATCAAATCCAGAAAAAATGTAATATAAAGCGATCAAAAAGTCGTATATGCGCAATCAAGGTACCGATAGAAAGATCACATCATGGCGCAAAAAATGACACCTCGCACAGCCCCATAGACCAAAGGATAAAAGCGCTATAAGCCTGGGAATGGAGCGATTTTAAGGAACGTATATTGGTTAACAACGGTTTGAATTTTTTTACAGGCCATCAGATACAATATAAGTTATACATGTTATATATCGTTTTAATCGTAACGACTTGAGGAACATGCATAACAAGTCAGTTTTACCCCAGGGCGAATGGCGTAAAAACACATTTCCCCCAAATAAAAGAAATGCGTTTTTTTTTTCAATTTCACCACACTTTGAATTTTTTTCTGGTTTCGCAGTGTACTTTATGCAAAAATTCAGCCTGTAATTGCAAAGTACAATTAGTGACGCAAAAAATAAGGGGTCATGTGGGTTTCTAGGTGGAAAAATGCAAGTGCTATGACCTTTTAAACACAAGGAGGAAAAACCGAAAACGTAAAAACGAAAAATGGGCCATGTCCTTAAAGGGTTAAATCAACTGGTGCCAGAGATTGTAATTTACTTCTATTAAGTACTGTAACACTTAAGATTTTTATCAGCTGCTGTATGTCCTGCAGGAAGTGGTGTATTCTTTCCAGTCTGACATAATGCTTGCCACCTCTGTCTGTGACAAGACCTGCCCATACAAAACCTCTCCTGCTCTCCAGACTTGAAAAAGTTATTTACAAGTCTCTGGCACTTTCTAGCGCCAGTTGATTTGAAAGAATTTTTTTTTTTTTTTTTTTTGCTGAACTTCCCCCTTAAGCGATAACCGTTTAACCTCTTAGGGACATATGACGTACCCGTACGTCATATGTCCCCAAGAGGTGTCCAGAGCGGGACCGCGTCTATTATCGGGGACCTGTCCGATCGCCGGGACCGCTAATCAGGTAATCGGAGGCAGCTGTCAAAGTTGACAGCTGCATCCGATTACCGTATGCAGCCGTTCCCTGGTGTCTAGTGGCGGAGATCGCTCCTCCGGGATGTTGTCCCTGAGGAGTGATCTCAGTGTCTGGTGCAGGCCGGGGTCCGCTCCAAGATGGCATTGACTCCGGCTCTGCACTTGTTTGCTTTCGGCTGCAGCAGCCGAAAGCAAACGAGTGCTAATCTCATTGATCTTTGCTGTTTAACTATACAGCTAAGATCTCAATGAGAGATCAAAGTGTATATACTAGAAGTCCCCCAGGGGGGCTTCTAGTATATGTGTAAAAAAAAAAAAAAAAAAGTGTTATTAGTAAAAAGCCCCCTCCCCTAATAAAAGTTTGAATCACCCCCCTTTTCCCAGGTTTTAAATAAAAGTAAATAAATAAACATGTTTGCTATCGCCGCGTGCGTAATCGCCCGAACTATTAATTAATCACATTACTGATCTCGCACGGTAAACGGCATAAGCTCAAAAAAATCCCAAAGTGCAAAATTGTGCATTTTTGGTTGCATCAAATCCAGAAAAAATTTAATAAAAAGCGATCAAAAAGTTGTATATGCGCAATCAAGGTACCGATAGAAAGTAAACATCATGGCGCAAAAAATGACACCTGACACAGCCCCATAGACCAAAGGATAAAAGCGCTATAAGCCTGGGAATGGAGCGATTTTAAGCAACGTATGTTTGTAAACAATGGTTTTAATTTTTTACAGGCCATCAGATACAAGAAAAGTTATACATGTTACATATCGTTTTAATCGTAACGACTTGTGGAACATATATAACAAGTCAGTTTTACCCCAGGGCGAACGGTGTAAAAACACATATCCACTAAAACACAAAATGTGTTTTTTTTTTTTCAATTTCACCACACATTGAATTTTTTTCCTGCTTTTGCAGTGTACTTTATGCAAAAATTCAGCCTGTCATTGCAAAGTACAATTAGTGGCGCAAAAAATAAGGGGTCATGTGGGTTTCTAGGTGAAAAAATGCAAGTGCTATGGCCTTTTATGCACAAGGAGGAAAAAACAAAATCGCAAAAATCAAAATTGCCCCGGTCCTTAAAGGGTTAAGGGGTTAAATGAAAAATCTCTACGAAAAGCTATTAATATGATCTCGTTTAATTGCAATATATAACTATCCCTGCAAATTACAAGGTCAGCTCAAAAGAGGCAGTCAAGTGACATAAAAATTAATTTTTGTTCATTGTTTTATTATTGCTACATTTGCAGCAGATTATCGCTGCTGACGTACTGCATCCACAGCAGATTTAACGCTGCAAGTTCTGCAGCAAAATCTGCTGTGGTATGCGACAGTTATTCCCAATGACCGCTGCATTCTCGCAGCGAATTAAACATGATTAAAAATTTAGCCCCACTGCTTTATTACCTAATTGTTTGCTGGACGTTTGAAGAAGCTCATACATTACCTGATCGCGCTCTGGCTTGCTTCTCCAGGTCACTGACTGGACACCAATCGGAGCGCTGTCCCATCGCAATACACTGATTGGCTGAATTGACATCATTGTTGCATGCACATCACCTGTTTACACAGAGCTGTGGGCTGGCAACAATAGATTGAATGGACCACACAAATATAATCCAGTCAGCCAACGAAGAAGCATTTCCTGTATGTAATTAGTCTTTCCATGTGGGGATATAAAGAAAATCTCGGCAACTCTGCTTTTTCCGGCGGCCCCATAGGGAATGAATAGAGCCACGGGTCATTTACTGACCCTTTTGCTTCATTCAAAATAAAGGAGCTGGGGGCAATCTGGAGATCAGACCCCCCTCAATGTATTGTCCCAGTTGGGGATAAGTAAGTTTAAATTGTAAAACCCCTTTAATATCTGTGTATTACAGTGTACAGTTATATTACCATGGCAAGAGAGTTATAGGAATCCTTGTATGGCAATCATGCACTTACAGACCTCAATTGCTATGACAAATGAAAGGTACCATGCAATTGCATTGTAGGGAGTAAGAGGGAAAGATTAGCATGACAGCTGGCCCCTAGCTGTCTAGAAGCCACAGTGGCTTTTGACTGCAGCACCTAGGGATTAAAGCTGCCAATATACAGCTTGCACCTGCCACTTAAAGGGTGGGGACAGTTTTTAGTAGCAGAGTGCTACTCTTGTGCATGGTTTGGATGAAAGTTGTACCCTGTTTAAAGTGACTCTGGACCAACAATCTGTCCCTCCCAAACCACTTCTACCTTCGGATAGCTGCTTTTAATCCAAGATCTGTCCTGAGGTCCGCTCGGCAGGTGATGCAGTTATTGTCCTAAAAAACAACTTTAAGGGTCTGTCCACACATACAGACTCAGTGTAAATCTTGCTGCGAGTCTGGCAGGTCCTAGCAGTTCCCTATCACTACATACAAGTATGTAATTTTGCTGCCCCCTTAACCCCTTCGGCTCCCGCTCTGCTGTGTGTATACATTACCTCTCCTTGCTGCACGGGGTCCCGGCGTACTGCTCTCCCGCCCAGCCAGTCCGTGGCTGCGGCTGGGCAACACACTGATTGGCTGGGCGGGAGAGCAGTACGCCGGGACCCCGTGCAGCAAGGAGTGGTAATGTATACACGCAGCAGAGCGGGGGCCGAAGGGGTTAAGGGGGCAGCAGAATTACATACTCGCAGCAGTCTTTCAGGCAGCTGCGTTTATGTAGTGACAGGGAACTGCCAGGACCTGCCAGACTCGCAGCAAGATTTACGCTGCGAGTCTGTACTTGTGGACAGACCCTTAAACTTGCAGCCCTGAGTCAAACTGGCATAGAGTACCCATGCCTTTGCGTTGCGACACCCCTCCGTCCCTCCTCCCCACCCTCTTCATAATTAGGAATGCCCCTAGAACATTTTCTCCTGTCTGAGCATTGCACAGGTGCCTTAACGATCCAGCCAATGTGCTGTGCTGACACAGGTGATGAATAGAAGACAATCTGCCTGGAGCATTCCTAATGATGAAGAGGGTGGGGAGGAGGGATAGAGAGGGTGTGCAAGACTATTGAACAGACAATCTAGGCCACGGCAGTTTGACACAGGGCTGCCAGTTGTTGTTGTTTTTTAAGGACAATAACTGCATCACCTGCCGAACGGCCCCCAGGTCAGATCTTGGATTAAAAGCATCTATCCAAAGGTACAAGCGGTTTGGGGTGATCAGATTGTGGGTACGGAGTTGCTTTAAAAAAAATAAATGATGGCACTAGGCATCAATAGTTAGGTCGAGGTGACGAATCGTAAATACCCCAAAAGCTTCCTTAACCCATCTGGTCTAGTACACTCTTAAAGGTGTTGTCATTGTGCCTCTGCCTATGTATTCAGGCAGTCCTCCTCTCATGTCCCTCCTCCCCGCCCATAGACTTGCTTGTAAATTGATCAGTGAACTAGCGACAGAACAGGACTGAGCTGGTTTGTAGAAGGGAGATGGGGAAAGGGAAAATGCTTTTTAACAGGAGACAAAAGTGTTTTTGTCTGATATATTGCACAAAAGGTGGCTATACACTTTCAATCTCTCTCTTGTCTAGTTCCCATCAACCCATACAATGTAATATTTGGTGCAGTGAAGCATTTCTGTGTTCTCTATGAAGAGGGGAGGGTCTAGCTGCAGCCAGAGAACTCTGGCTGCGGCTTCTCTCTCCCAGAGCAAAAGGGTTGAGTGGGTGGGTGGCGGCAGACTAAAGTATAAAGTGTGTGGGGACCTAAAGTTTGTTGTATTTGCTTGTACTATGATCTGTGTGAAGTTTGTTGAAATTACAGTCCCAGTTTAAGGTATTCAAACACAGGGAGATCTGACAAATGTTATCTGCGCTATGAATAAAATCCTTGCAGTAGTGGTCGTAAATACGCAGCAGATTTGTTGCATATTTTCCCAGTTGGCTTCAGTGAAAAAATGAATCATTGGACCTATGCTGTAGACACACAGGATTACAGCATCCACAGAAAGTTAAAATAGAAGTATCTTTTAATCCTTCATTACAATAAAGAAGCAATGTTTCAACCAGGAACAGCTTTTGCCAAGTCCTGAGCTTGATAAGGGCTTTTCTCAGTTGAAACGTTGATTGCTTGAGGAAGCTGTCGTCCTTTATGTCAACATCATGTCTATTGGGCTGATTGGGTCCGTGGCTTGGATCAAGATTGTGTCCCCTATGGAAGCTCGGTTTGTTACTGTGGTCAGAACTTTGCTGACTTTCTTTTTGTTAACATTGGATCATTTGATGTCACGCCGAATTCAGCACAACCTTAGTGGGGTCCATCAGCACTGGTAATTTGGCAGAGCAGGATAATATCCAGTCATACTGAAAACCAAAACACTGACTAGTGTGTATTTAACCTTAGACAAATAGGAAGGAAATCTTGAAGCCACTTTAGACAGCATGGTTGACAGTTATGTTAGGTATTTATGTCCTACGTTATTATTTTGCCATGCCTGTCCATATAAGATATGAAATATTGCTGTTTACACGTGCTTACGTCTAGTGGTGAATTAGGCTGCACATGAAAAGCACTTTGTTTTACAGCCTATAGTACAATTGTCAGCTCACTAGCACCATGTAAGTCAACAGGAAGAGTGCATAGCAGACATAGCCTGGTGAGGGCGAGTAACATGCCTGCCCATCTCCTGTTCAGGTTTGTTGTAAATGGGGGTGGGGGATCAACCCGACAGCCCAATGTAGACTGCATCTCTCCACACTGGAGCTGATGGTCATGCATGACAGAAGTTTTGGCAGTACATATCAAAGTGGCTGTGTGGTGCTGCAACCTGCCTTTTTAGAGCTTAGACTGGCTTATTAAAGAAAAAAAACAAAAACCTGATAATTAATCTTCTGATCTTTCACCACTGTCATTCAGATGGTGTCCAGCACTTCCTGGTGCATTTTTCAACACACAGGAAGTGCAGCTCCGGCGAATGGCTGGTCGCAATGGAGACTGGGCACTGTTAGACCAGTGGTGGTGGAGGATTAGGTGAGCCTCTGTTCTTCTTCCTCTTCTTTTTTTATTTTTTTATTTTTTTAAATCTGTTATAAGCCAGCTAGCGCTATTCACAGTTAATCTGCAGCACCAAGGAACCCTTTTACTTTGGTTCTACAGCTGCATTTGTATTACAAATTTTACCATACATGATTTGTATATGTCTGCATCCTGTCAAGATGCAATGCAGTGTTTCCTGCTTTGTACTAGTAGCGGCCCAAACACATTTGGTGATTAGGTTTGGGCAATTTTCTGCTCATATATGTCCAAGATCACATGATGCAGCTGAAGGAAAGGATTCCGTTTTTAGATGGAAAGGAATAACTAAAAAGCTAATACTATTTGAAAAATATATATTGGGTGACTAGATAAGTAATTAAAAAAACAAAACAAAAAAAAACACACCCTTTTTAAAGCTTACGTCTGATCAGTGATTTGGTCCCGAGCGGTCTGCACTTCGCATGAGAATGCCTTGAGAAAGCACTTGTAAGCGAGAAACATGCGTGGGCGTGAAGTGAGGTCCTCTCAGATGTCTCTATGTTGTACTGTCTTATGGAAAAATAAAGGTGGAATCTTTTTAAGGTGATTTGTAGGGATGGTCCAAACCTGCCGAGGTTCGGGTTCGTATGAACCCGAACGCTCGGCATCAGATTACCGCTGTCTGCCCGCTCCGTGGAGCGGGTGGATACAGCGGGAGGAACGCCTGGAAAACTGGAATACAGCCTATGGCTATGGCTGTATCCCAGTTTTCCAGGCGGTCCTCCCCCTGAATCCGCCCGCTCCACGGAGCGGGCAGACAGCGGTAATCTGATGCCAAGCGTTCGTACGAACCCGAACCGAACTCTGTTCGGACCATCCCTAGTGATTTGCCATTCGCCTATTTCTTCTATATGTGAGTTTCATGGACTACTATTTTGAACAGACCACCACCACCACACTAGAAGGTGAGTATCCTACACCTAATACAAGTGGCGGAGTCTTGCCACCTGTAGTGCCATTGCAATCTTTCTTTGCTATGTTCACACTGAGCAAATACGGCCATCAGATAAAAGAAAAGTTATACATGTTATATATCGTTTTAATCGTAACGACTTGAGGAGCATGCATAACAAGTCAGTTTAACCCAGGGCGAATTGCGTAAAAACACAGTCCCCCCCAAATAAAAGAAATTTTTTTTTTTGTTCAATTTCACCACACTTTGAATTTTTTCCTGGTTTCGCAGTGTACTTTATGCAAAAATTCAGCCTGTCATTGCAAAGTACAATTAGTGACGCAAAAAATAAGGGCTCCTGTGGGTTTCTAGGTGGAAAAATGCAAGTGCTATGGCCTTTTAAGCACAAGGAGGAAAAACTGAAAACGCAAAAAACGAAAATTGGCCCCGTCCTTAAAGGGTTAATTGGAGGGAGAATCATGTAAATAACCGGTAAATTGCATATATGCATGGTCATCACTGCCAGCAAAAAGCTTCTTTTATGGGTATAAGGGACAGTGGAAAACCTCTAAATACCACATTATGGTTCATAGCTATTCAACCTCAGTAACTACCTTCGCCTGACATATTAAGCTACGTTCACATTAGCGTTTGACCATCCGGCACCATTCTGTCTACCTTTTCCGTTTTAGAGTAAGCAAAACGGAAACTGTCGGATCCGTTAAAATCCCCATAGATTCCCATGCTATTTTAGTGTGCTCCGTTTGCCCTAATTGTGCTCCGTTTGCATGCAATCCGTTCAAGATCCGTTTTTTTTTGAACGGAAGAAAAAATAGTGTTTGCAGTATTTTTCTTTCCGCTTAAAAAAACCGATCACGAACGGAAAGTGCGCTTCCGTTTTTTTTTTTACATTGTAGTCAATGAGGACGGATCTAAAACGGAAGGTATTTCAGTTCACATCCGTTTTTTTTCATCCGTTTTTGCACTGAGCATGCGCAGAAGCAGCAAGAAACAAAGAAGAAAAATAAACTGATAGAAAAACGGATGCTGACTGATGCAAACGGATGCAAACTGATGTACAAAAGTCAGTTTTTTAAGCCAAAATACAAACGGACCATTAAAAAAAGATGAACATTTTGCAATCCGTTTGCATCAGTCTGCTCATCAGTTTGCTCATCAGTTTATGCTCATCCATTTAATTAATATAGACGGATCCGTTAGAAACAAAGAAAAACGCTAGTGTGGCCGAGCCCTTAGGCAACTTTCATACACACATTAAAAGCCTTGGTGTCTGGACACTTCCTCTTTTGGCAGTTTTTCTATAGTTCTGGTCCTTTTGGCTATGTTGGCATTTTCCATCTTTTTCTTTGTTGCCCAAGTGAAATAGATTATGCCTGTGCCCTTAAATTTGAAAAACCGCCCCTGCTGTAGTCCTGAAAACGTTCTCTGGAGCTTGTTTACACACTTGCATGCTGTGGGGAGGATGCCAGCTGGTTATTGAACCAACAGGAGGTTCTAGGAACAAATGAAGCTCTTCTGTGAAGGCAGCGTAAATCCAGCGAGCTGAAGGCTGTGTGCGCCGGTGTTTTTAATTAACAACGTGTTTGTAACTCGCCGTGTAGAAGGAAGTTTCTAAAGCTGCAATAAACAAATAATCAGGCCGAAAATCTGTCCCTGCTTGTGAATTGTGGCAACAAACCACACATATTAGGAACCATATAGATTAAAGCAAATCTCTGGGCTATCCCCTTTGAACTCTTTGTGGGCTTATGTTTGCACTCGGCTGCCAAGCTGAAGAGACAGCTTCAGTGTAAAGAATGTGTGGTTGAATGCCGGTGGACATGTACTGTGTCTATTGTACCCTATTTAGAAGTAATTCAATTTAGTTAATTAATGGGGTATCCCTATTAGGGCATATGGATGTAAAAAATGTGGGACTCCACTATATCAAACACCAAGGAGATCGCTGCCGGAACCCTATGAGATGACCAAACGGGGGGGGGGGGGGGACAAAGCACTGAACTATGACAGGCCGAGGACCGAGGCCTTTGCACGGGGAGAGGCGGTCCACAGAGTCAGCTGCAATATGGTGAGAGTTAGAAGAGGTCGGCCAGGAGCAGTGCTGCAGTGGAGTGGTATGTGTGAGGAGGGCTCAGGTGACAGGTGTGAGGGGCAGTTGCAGCACCGAGTCTCTGTAGGGGGATACAGCATAGACCCATCCACTTAAGTCGCCCCCATACTGAAGAGAGACACCATAACATAGAGAGTTTCCCCCATACTGAAGAATTCCACCACAATATAGTTGCCCCCATACTGTAGAATGTCCTCATAACATAGAGAAGGAGTCTTTATACTGAAGTGACACTATAACATTAAGAAGAGTGTTTCCATAAGGCTACTACTATCCCTTTTACTACCCACCTTATCTACAACTACACCCCTCAACTTTTATACCTCCACTATTACTACACCCCTTATCCACTAAGCCAAAAATTGAGATTTTCTTTTTTGGCCATATTGCCGAGCCCAAGTTCAAACCTATAGCAGGGCAATAGACAGGTCACCGTACACTTGGGGCTTACAATATGGCAGGACCACTATTTGGTTATTGGCGACCTATTTTGTCACCCTGTTTCACCAACTGCGCTACATAGCTGACCTCATAGGCCAAAAGAGGCCTCAGCCGCTTGGTTAAGGGATTGGGCTTTAGACTTATTTTGTTTCTTGGGACAGCATATTAACCCCTAGACGACCCAGGACGTAGTTACGTCATGGAAGCCTGTCACCAGACGACCCTGGACGTAACTCTACGTCCTGGGTGTTTCTCCGGCTATGAAGCGAGCTCCGGAGCGGAGCGCGCTTCACAGCAGGTGGGGGCTGCAATTAGCAGCCGGGACCTCACCGGTAATGACACGCGGCGCGACCGCGGCGTTTAAGTGTAAGTGACGGGGAGTCCCCTGTCACTTACCGATCGGGACCCCCACGGTGTGACTGCGGGGGTCCCGATCGTTAAAACGGACCGCCGGAGGTCTCTCACCTTCCTTCGTGCGGTCCGATCGGCGATCTGCTGCACTAAGCCTGCACAGGCAGGCTCAATGAGCAGATGGCCGATAACACTGATCAATTCTATGCCTATGGCATAGCAATGGTCAGTGTAGAAATCAAAGTAGTGAATGTAAAAGTCCCTCAAACGGACTTCAAATGTGTAGAAAAAAAAGTTAAAAACACTTACACTACCCCAAAACCCCTCCCCCAATAAAAGTTGAAATCACCCCCCCTTTCCTATTATATAAATAAAACATATAAAAATAAATAAACATATAATATACCGTAGCGTGCGTAATAGTCCGATCTATTAAAGTATAACAAGCGTCATTGTGAACGGAGAACGGTGTACACGAAAATAGGGAAAAAAGTGATATTATATATATATTAATGTATATGTGATCAAAAAGTCCGATCTTCACAAATGTGGTATTAATAAAAACTAGAGATCCTGGCGGAAAAATGACGCCCCATGGGGGAAAAAATAAAACCGTTATAAGCGTCACAATAGGGCCATTATATTATTAACTAATTGCCCAAATAAAAGGATTTAATTAAAAAAATATATATAACATTAGAGAATCTGTGTAACCTGCATATGGTTGTGTTCGGACTGACCTATAGAGTAATAGTATAATGTCGTTTTTACCATATAGTGCATTATGTAGACACAGGAACCCCCCAAACGTTACCATATTGCATTCTTTTTTACGATTTCACCTATTTATATCTTCATAAATAATATATTTGGAATTCCATCATACATGTTATGGTAAAATGAATGACGCCATTACAAAGTACAACTATTCCTGTAACAAATAAGCCATTACATGGCCTTGTAGATAGAAAACTGAAAGTGCTAGAGCTCTTAGAAGGGGAGGAGGGAAAAATGAAAGCGCAATGATCAAAATTTGCGCGGTCCACTGGGTCATTTTGGGCCTGGTCCTCAAAGGGTTAAACATAGCTGTGACTGTGGCTTCTTACCCAAAGCCATCTATGTTGTGTCTTGTTTTCAGAGTGTTTAGGTCTCACGCTTTCTTTATTGTGGTTGTAGACAATAAGTTGCTAATGATTTAGTGCTTTGGGTATATTTTTTTCCCTCCTCTTTAGAGGTGATTCTTGTCTGGTCTCCTCTGTCGGCCCTTACACTGCCGTACATCAGCTCGGGAGTAGTATGAAGACTGAATGCATAACACCAGGCTTGCATTGTTGTCATGGCAACTGCTTCAGTACTTCAGGATGACCTTTGGATTGCTTCTCTATTTCTGTCTACATCAAGCTTATTATTTAAATCTAGGCAGACAAAAAATGATCATGTTAAAGACACCGTGAATTATATAAGCATGTCTGTGTTCCTGACTTTACTTTCTGGTGAAACAAAAGCATCCCAACCCAGGTTGCACCTGAATCTACCAACTCTCCCTCTTGGAAAGTCCAACAAAAACAACGTTATTAAAAAGTTAAAAAAAAAAAAAAATTTGTACACGCTGGGGGTAATTTATCATTAATATCTTAATAATCTATGGTAAAATGAAACCTGAGCTGTGATTGGTTACTGTGGGAAGTACCACATAATGTCAGTTTCAGGCTACTTAATAAATCCAGACCAATTTTTGGGAAATTAAGAAAAAGATGAATGTCTGTTCAAGAATCGTAGTTAAGTGTACATAATGCCCCTAGTATTGTTGTTATCCCCCCATGACTCCTCTAGTACTGTAGTTAACCCCTAGACGACCCTGGGCGTACCTGTTCGCCTTGGATACTGGTCCCCAGACGACCCTGGGCGTACAGGTATGTCCTGCGCTTTCCAGGGCTGCAGGGGTTACATATGCCCATATATGGTCACAATGGCTGCTGCTCCGTACAGCACACATGTGAACTGACAAAGACCTGGGGAAATCGTTCCCCCCTCCCCTCCTGGAACGCTGTTATAGGCTGTTCAATTCTGAACAGCCAATCACAGCCTTTTAGGGGGATTGTGGGAGTGATCCCTCCCTCCTAAGGTCCTTTCTGTCAGGAGAACTTGTGCAGAGAGGGATCCACGTGTGTGATCTGCTGCCCGTGCCACTGCTGCTACCTGGCAGGGAGATCCTTCTAGTAGCACCATCTGTGCTAGCAGTCCCCCTGCCTGTCAGACCTTCCTCAGCCCGCCCCCTGTGTCATCCGACCTCCCCCTTTGCCACCTACTCTCTGCCATCTGCCACCTCCCCTGTGCCATCTGCCTCACCCCTGTGCCATAGTCACCTGTCAGCCTCCACCCCGCCCCAGCCCCCCCCGATCCACCTCTGTGTGCCCTTGTGACACCTCCCCCCCCCCCCCCCCCTCCCAGCTGTGTCAGCCTTTTTCGTGGCATAGTGCAGGGTGATCAGCCAGCAGTGCCCCCTCTGTGTGCTGACTGGCTGATCCCCTGAAAGTTTTGACTCTGCTGCTGCCCCTGTCTCTTTGCCCCTCAGACCGTTCCTTCACCCCCCCCCCCCCCACCTCACCTGCCCACCCCTGTGCCATCCTCCCCCGTCTCTCTTATTCTGATCAGTGACTAATCACTGAACAGCAACAAGTGGGCACAGGGGTTTTTTTTGTTATAAAGTTACACACTACACGTACACTACACAGCACACATAAAAAAAATGGCCAGTCGGTTTTTTTTTTTTTCTCGGTAGAAGAGGCATATGCTCTTATTGCCTCAGACACCGAAACAGCCAGTGAAGGAGAAGAGGAAGCTCGTACCTTCCTCGTTTCGACCTCCTCCTCTTTATCGTTATCGAGCGATAATGAGACCCCAAGGCGCAGAAGGTGTCCAAGGCGAACGTCTCGTGCAGCCTTCACCTCAAGGGACCCCCTCTCCATCCCAGCCCCCCCAAATTTTGAACCTCAGATTTCTGGGTTTGTGTTTTGGGTGTTTCGCTATTTATTTTCCTGACAATGTCTTCAACTGTCAGCCAATTCCGTGCATGTCTAATTTATTTCTCCTCTATTATTGCTACCTATGTGCCTGTCACCAGTGAGGTCCTGGTAGCATCAGGGGTCAAAAGGGCATTCCGGCCTCAAAAGGGTACTCTGTCCTTTTGGAGGCTTGTCCTGTGTCCACATAGTGATTTATGCTCATTTGTGGGGTATTTCCCCATTCGGGGGAAATTGCTCTATTCATTCCCCCCCACACCCTGCTTTTAACCGCCTTGTGAAAATGAAAGATTCCAGGCTAGACCAACCTTTTAGTCTAAAAAATTTAATTTTTTAGACTAAAATGTTAGTCTAACCTTACATTTTTCATTTTTACAAGGGTCTAGAAGAAAAAAATACCCACTAAACATGTAGAGAATTTTCCCCTGAGTACAGAAATACCCCACATGTGGACGTAAATTGCCAAGTGGGTGCAAGGAAAGCCTCCAAAGGGAAGGAGCACCGTTGTGGAACCTGGATTTGGCCAGAATGGAGGACAGAAGCCATGTTGACTTTACAAACCCCTCGTGCTGCCAAAACAGTGAAACACCCCCACAAGTGTCCCCATTATGGAAACTACACCCCTCAAGGAATCTAACAAGGTGTGTAGTGTGGGAAGGCACATAGGTGGAACAATGTGCTGTGAAAATGAAAAAATTCATTTCTTTCATTTTCATGACACATTGTTCCACATTGTGTCTGCCACCAGTAGAGTCCATATGCTCACTACACCCCTTGTTACGTTCCTTGAGGGGTGTAGTTTCCATAATGGGGTCACTTGAGTGGGGTTCCCACTGTTTTGGCAGCACTGGAGCTTTGTAAACTCAACATGGCCTTCATCCTCCAATCTGGCCAAATCTAGCTTCCAAAATCCAAACGGCGCACCTTCCCTTTGGAGGCTTTCCTAGCGCCCGCTTGGCATTCAACGTCCACAAGTGGGGTATTTTCGTACTGGTGGGGAATTGCTCTATATGTGTAGCAGGTTTTTTTTCTTTTTTTACCCCTTGTGAAAATGACAAATACGAGGCTAACTTTTTAGTAAAAAAGTAATTTTATATTTTCTCGCCCCATTGTGCCTGACACAAGTAGGGTCCATATGCTCACTACACCCCTTGTTACATTCCTTGAGGGGTGTAGTTTCCACTGTTTTGGCAGCACTGGAGCTTTGTAAACTCAACATGGCCTCCATCCTCCAATCTGGCCAAATTCAGCTTCCAAAATCCAAACGGCGCACCTTCCCTTTGGAGGCTTTCCTAGCGCCCTCTTGGTACTTTATGTCCACATGTGGGGTATTTCTATAAACTGCAGAAACAGGGCAATAAATATTGTGGTGCATTTTTCTGGTAATAGGTTTTCTATTATGAGAGAAATTAGATTACAATATAATTTGTGCACAGAAAATTTTACACATTTAGCTTTTCTGTGACTACAGGTTTAAACTTTTTTTGAAAGTGATTTTGAACAGTTTAGGGGGTGAAGTTTCTGAAATGGGGTGATTTGTGGGGGGATTATAACATACAATCCCCTTAAATTCACTTCTAACCTCAACCGGTCCCTAACCAAATCTGATTTAGATTTTTTTGCAAAAATTTGGAAAATCGTTGCTAAACGTTTAAGCTTTCTAATGTCTGTAAAGGGAACCAATCACGCCGAAAATCCATCTTAAGATAAGGAAACGTGCTGGCACATCACCCAGCACGTTTCCTAAACATCCCCCTGTAACCTCCGTGCCCCCCTCCATCAGTCAGTAATCTTACTTTAAAGAAGTCCCGCGCTGTATGTAAATTTCTGGCAAGTAGTCACAGTGGGCGGATTTAGTCAAGGTGGTCAGAATCAGTCACAGGTCCTGGGCGTCTGTAATGGCTGTAATCACGCCCAGAGGGGCGTGCTTGAGCTCTGCCTTCCATCCACGTGACCTGGCGGCTTGCGTTTCACGTCGGCGGCGCGCTGACATCATCCGCACGCAGCGCAGACGTCTTCTGTAGTCCACGCATGCGCAGTACGGCGGGAGACTACGCCGACGTACTGTGCATGCGCGGACTCCGGAAGATTACGGCTATTACAGACGCCCAGGACCTGTGACTGATTCTGCCCACCTTGACTAAATCCTCCCACTGTGACTACTTGCCAGAAATTTACATACAGCGCGGGACTTCTTCAAAGTAAGATTACTGACTGATGGAGGGGGGCACGGAGGTTACAGGGGGATGTTTAGGAAACGTGCTGGGTGATGTGCCAGCACGTTCCCTTATCTTAAGATGGATTTTTGGCGTGATTGGTTCCCTTTACAAATTAAAAGCAAGTTTAAAAAATGCTGCCAACAATAAAGTTGACATATTGCTAATGTTATTTAGTGTCTAATTTATGTGGTATAACTACTTTCCTTACAGGCAGAATATTTCAAAGTTAGAAAAATGAAAATTTTCACTATTTTTCACATTATTTTGTGATTCTCTATAAATATCCACTCAAATTTACCAGTAATATAAAGTAGAATATGTCACAAGAAAACAGTCTCAGAATCATTAGGATATGTAATAGCACGCCAACATCAATAATAAAGTGAAACAGGTCAAATTCACCAAATTTGGCTTGGTCCACTGGGTCATTTTGGGCTTGGCCCTCAAAGGGTTAAAGGGGTACTCCGACGCTGATAAAAAAAAAAAACATTAATCATAAACATAGTTTTTACATTTACAATTCGAGTCGGTCTCCATTTGAATTTTCCGCTGTTTGCAGGTCCCTGAAGCCCCCCATTGGTGTCTTCATTTTTTTTCTTCGCTTCCTGGTTTGGGCTTTCTTATGATTCACTTTGTCTCCTGTGAAGCCTTACTGACTCTGGAAAACTGTTAGATGGCTTACATCTTGCTCAGCCAATCAGAGCTGAGCAACCTGAGTCATCTGACAAAGAGAGGCTGGCTTAACAGGTCTTAGACCCCCCTCCCTCTTGATGTCATTGTCACAAAATGGCTGCCACAGAAAAGCCTGGGGTCAACAGTCATTAAGTAAGAATGAGTTTACTTCATTTCCTGGTGGAAGGTTGAGGGGGGGAAAAGATAGGGAAGGGGGGCAGATAGGCGATTGAAGCATATTACAAAGTTAAATAACTTTGTAATGTGTTTCAATTACAGGGAAAAAGCTTTTCGCTGGAGTACCCCTTTAACCCCCAAGATGCCCCTAGTACAGCTCACAGCAAGAGCTGCTAGGAAGAGAAGTACAGGGTTTTTCCATGTTCCAAACAGTTGAAACCACGCCAACATTTCCTCACCAGCAGCCATTTGATCTTGCTGATAGTTCAAGCAACATTACATGACATTGTGGATGACATGCGGGTTTAGTTTAGACCATGTTTGGATCACATTCCAAATGCCAATGTGGAAACACAGTGATAGTTTGTTCTGTAATGTTCGGTAACAGTACGTGATATGGTTTTTAACCCCTAGACGACCCTGGATGTACAGTTACGTCATGGAAGTCTGTTACCAGACGACCCTGGACATAACTGTACGTCCTGGGTGGTTCTCCCGCTATGAACCGCGCTTCATAGGAGGTGGGGGCCGGCTGCAGTGAGCAGCCGGGACCTAACCGGTAATGACACGCTGCAGCGATCGCGCTGCCGGGTGTCATTAACTCCTTAAACGCCGCGATCGTGCCGCGGCGTATAAGTGTAAGTGACAGGGGGAGTCCCCTGTCACTTACCGATCGGAACCCCCCCCAGTGTAACTGCGGGGGTCCTGATCGCTGAAACGGACCGCCGGAGGTCTCTCACCTGCCTCCGTGCGGTCCAATCGGCGATCTGCTACACTAAGCCTGCACAGGCAGGCTCAATGAGCAGATCGACGATCACACTGATCAATGCTATGCCTATGGCATAGCAGTGATCAGTGTCTGCAATCAAAGTACTTTATGTAAAAGTCCCCTAAAGGGATTTCAAATGTGTAGAAAAAAAAAAAAAGTTTAAAACACTATTACACTACCCCAAAACCCCTCCCTCAATAAAAGCTGAAATCACCCCCCCATCCCATTTTATATAAATAAAATATATAAAAATAAATAAACATATAATATACCGTAGCGTGCGTAATTGTCCAATCTATTAAAATATAACAAGCGTCATTGCAAACGGCGTACACAAAAAGAGGGAAAAAAGTGTGCGGATTACCGATTTTGTTATTAAAAACTATAAAAAGTGATCAAAAAGTCTGATCTTCACAAATATGGTATCAATAAAAACTAGAGATCATGGCGGAAAAAATGACACCCCATACATCCCTGTAGGTGAAAAAATTAAACTGTTATAAGCGTCACAATAGGCCCATTTTATTAATTGCCAAAAAAAAGGATTTCATAAAAAAAATATATATATATATATAACATTAGAGAATCTGTGTAACCTGCATATGGTTGTGTTCAGACTGACCTATAGAATAATAGTATCATGTCGCTTTTACCATATAGTGCATTACGTAGACACAGGAACCCCCAAAATGTTACCATATTGCATTCTTTTTTTCGATTTCACCTATTTATATCTTCATAAATAATATATTTGGGATTCCGTCATACATGTTATGGTAAAATGAATGACGCCATTACACAGTACAACTATTCCTGTAAAAAACAAGCACTTACATGGCGTATAGATAGAAAACTGAAAGTGCTAGAGCTCTTAGAAGGGGAGGAGGGAAAAACAAACACTAAGATCAAAATTTGCGCGGTCCACTGGGTCATTTTGGGCCTGGTTCTCAAAGGGTTAAAGGTTCTTTTTTGAGCAAAGCAAAACTTCCCTTATTGCCCGCCCCTAGCATTAAAGGAGAAGTACCCCCCACACACACGCACACACAAACAAACCCCTGACCGATTGCTACATTATTTTGGGTACCACACAGTCTCCAGACCCTGTTCAGCGCCCGCTTCATCACTACTTAAAGGGGTTTTCAAGGGAAAAATTATCTTTTGTATTACTTATCTATCATTAGATGTCAGCTCTGGGAGATCATTGGGCTGGTCATGTGACTTGCCTGCTCCTGATCTCCTTGCTTCCTGTCATCTCCGGACCATATCCTGTCATGCTTCCGGTCCGGTGATGTCAGCTGCACTGAGTTCTCCTGTGTCAGACCTCTCCTTTGGCTGCAGAGCACTGATTGGCTACACACTAGGCTGCAAGCTCCAGGGGAGGGGGACATGTGAAGACGGAGGGGCAGGTCACAGCAGTGTCTCACTCTCAGCAGCAGCACAGACAGTGTCTCTCCGTCTACAGAGTGAACATCAAAAAGTCATTCTGGGAGGGGGGATGCTGTGTGTGTCTGTGCTGCTGCCATCCTGATAGCTTGTGCATTCATTCTGTCCCAACATAGAAATCATCTCCTCCCCGTCCTAACCCACCCCTCCCCCCTCCACACACACAAGACTCATGCTAGCTGCTTCTGCTATATCAAAGGGCACTCTGCTGCTGGTGTTCTCAGTGTGTGTGTGTGTGTGGAGGAGGAGGTCGGGACAGGGGTGGAGAGGAGCTCTGTGTGGCAGAACACTGTTATGGACCATTTGCCTCCAGCTTCTCCAGCCTCTGCCTGTGGTACAATGGTAAGTGTCAGGATTACCATGCTCACTGGCCAGGGTTCACATCCTGGCACAGTTTGATTTTTTTTTTTTTTTTTTCATATTTTCAAATGATGGCTTGTGCTAAACATTATGGCCATTGTAGAAGAAACACTGAGGGTATTACACAAACAAGATGAATTTTCAAAGAAAATAATGCTCTATAGACAATACCTATTTACTCTATTCCTTCTAAAACTGCCATGGATATCTGTATACATGTATTACCCAACCAAAATAACATATCTATTTGCCACAATATAATAAAAAAAAAGGTAGAGTCAACAGAGCATTATTTTCTTTGAAAATTCATATTGTTTGTGTAATACCCTCAAGTGTTCTACAATGACCATACTACTTAGCACAAGCCATTATTGGAAAATAAGATGGAGGGGGAGGAGAACGCTGATGGGGTCTGAACCCTGCTCAGTGAGCATAGTAATCCTGATAGCTACCATTGTGCCACAGGCAGAGGCTGGTGAGGCAGGTGGAAAATAGTCCACAAAATAGATCTAATTCTTAATAGATAAAAAAAACTTAAAATAGAAAAGATATATATATTTTAGTCAGATCATTATAATGTTAGAATTCAATATGATTTTATTTTGGTTAGGTAAAAAAATGGCATTTGATTAGCTCCTTATACACTGCAATTCCAACTCTGGCCACTGGGTGTGCTGTGTAAGTAAACAGACACAGCAGCTTGTAAACAAACAATACAAGATATAGAAAAAGCTTTTTCATCACCGGAGAAGCTGATGGAGAAGAAAAGTTGATATGGAGAGGTTTTTCTTGACTTAGGCAATAAGGTTGAATGATTTTTGAAAAAACATAAAAATCTTGGAACACCTCTTTAACCCCTTAACGACCGCGGGCATAAGTGTACGCCCCCAAAACCCGTGCCTTAACGCAAACGGGCGTACATTTACGCCCGCGGTTTCCCCGATCGCTGCGTGTACACACGCAGCGATCGGGGAAGATGGCCTGCTATAATGTATAGCACATTATGTCCACATGTGGGGTATTTTCGTACTCAGGGAAATTACCCTACACGCTTTGCGTTTATTTTCTTTTTTAACCCCTTGTGGAAATGGAAAAAAAACAAGGCTAGACCAACATTTGGTGTAATTTGTTTTAAATTTTTACTCTAAATCATTAATCTTGTCTTGATTTTTTCATTTTCACAAGGGGCTAAAAAATAAAAAAAACACAAAATTTGTAGAGCAATTTCCCCTGAGTACGGAAATACCCCACATGTGGACATAAAGCGCCATGCGGGTGCAGGGTAAGCCTCCAAAGGGAAGGAGCGCCATTTGGTTTTTTGAGGCTGGATTTGGCTGGAATGAATTTCGAGGGGCCATGTTGTATTTAAAAGGCCCCTGTGTTGCCAAGACAGTTGAAACCCCCCACAAGTGACCCCATTATGGAAACTACACCCCTCAGGGAATGTAACAAGGGGTGTAGTGAGCATATGGACCCCACTGGTGACGGACACAAATATGGAACAATGTGGCGTGAAAATGAAATATTTCATTTTTTACACTATAATGTTGGTCTAGCCTTGAATTTATTATTTTCACAAGGGGTTAAAAGAGAAAAAAAAACACAATGTTTAGAGCAATTTCCCCCGAGTCCGTAAATACCCCACATGTGGACATAAAGCGCCATGTGGGCGCAGGGCAATCCTCCGAAGGGAAGGAGCGCCATTTGGATTTTGGAGGTTGGATTTGGCTAGAATGGATGATGAACGCCATGTCGCATTTATAGAGCCCTTGTGCTGCCAAGACAGTGGAAACCCCCCACAAGTGACCCCATTCTGGAAACTACACCCCTCAAGGAATCTAACAAGGGGTGCAATGAGGATATGGACCCCTTGATGACGGGCACATTTTTGCCGTGAAAGTGAAAAAATGAAATTTTTCACTTTCACGTCACATTGTTCCACATTTGTGCCCGTCACCAGTGGGGTCCATATGCTCACTGCACCCCTTGTTAGATTCCTTGAGGGGTGTAGTTTCCAGAATGGGGTCACTTGTGGGGGGTTTCCAGTGTTTTGGCAGCACGAGGGCTCTGTAAATGCGACGTGGCCCTTGAAATCCATTCCAGTAAAATCCAGCTTCCAAAAGCCAATTGGCGCTCCTTCCCTTTGGAGGCTCGTCCTGCGCCCGCTTGGCACTTTATGTCCACATGTGGGGTATTTCCGTACTCGGGAGAAACTACGTTACATGTTTTTTTTTTTTTTTTTCCTTTTATCCCTTTGTGAAAATGAAAAATTGAAGTGTAGAACGTTTTAGTGTAAAAAATACTTTTGTCTTTTTTCACGCCATATTGTTGGGAAAATCTGTGAAGCACCTGTGGGGTCCAGATGCTCACCGCACCCCTTGTTACATTCCTTGAGGGGTGTAGTTTTCTGAATGGTGTCCCTTTAGTGGTGTTTTTTAGGTTTTGGCACCCTAGAGCCTCTGCCAACCTGAAGTGGTACAGTCAGAAATGACCAAATATAACGGAGCCATTGAAATACACATATGGGGTATTTCTATAAACTGCAGAAACGGTGCAATCAATATTGGGGTGCATTTCTCTGGTAATAAGTTTATAATTATGAAAAATATTGGATTACAATAAAATCTCTGCACAGAAAATTAAAATTTTCAAATTTCATACACACTTAGCTTTTATTTCTGTGACTACCCTAAAGGGTTAAAAAACTTTCTGGATCTGCTTTTGCAGAGTTTTGGGGGGTGCAGTTTCTGAAATGGGGTGCTTTTTGGGGCTTTCTAACATACAGGCCCCTGAAATACACTTTAAACCTGAACAGGTCCCTAAAAATATCTGATTTTGAAATTTTACTGAAAATTTGGAAATTTGCTGCTAATGTTTTACGCTTTCTATTGTCTAAAAAAAATGAAATATAGTTTAATAAATGCTGTCAACATAAAGTAGACATGTTGCTAATGCTATTTAATATATAATTTATGTGGCATAACCATTTTCTGTATAAGCAGAAAAGGTTTAAAGTTGGAAAAATGCATTTTTTTACAATTTTTCACGTTATTTTGGTTTTTTTCATAAAGATTCGTTATAAGTATCGACTCCAATTTACAAGAAATGTGAAGTACAATATGTCACGAGAAAACAATCTCAGAATCAGCCGGATAGGTAAAAGCATCCCGAAGTTATTAATGAATAAAGTGACACAGGTCATATTCATAAAATTTGCTCCGGTCCTTAAGGCCATTTTAGGCCCGGTCCTTAAGGGGTTAACCTATGTTCAACTATTTTATATAGTTGCACGTGATAAATCATGCCTACTTTTTAGCCGAAGCATATGTTGAGGGAAAGTCGCAAATTTTTGCACAACTATGCGGTTGAGCAAAATTTCGCAACTTTTCCGTGCTAAAAAAATTTGTCTAAATAGTTGTTACATTTTTCATACAGTGGGGTAAATATATCTCTAAATTGCTTTCCACTTGAAGGGAATGTGTCATCAGAAAAGTACTTCATGTTTAAATAATGTTTTTATGTTAAACAATTTTTTAAGAATTTTTGGTGACAACTTTTTTAGTTTTCCATTTTTCTATTTATATTATAAAAGAATCCTAAAGTCTTGCAGTTTACTATTTATTTTTTAAGAGCCCCAGAGCGCTAAACAAGCGAGTCCAGCCAGAATTGTGTGGAGCAGAATTATTGTAGGTTGTTTCCTAGTTTGAAGAAATGGGTTTTCAGGTTACTTTTGAAGGTCTTGATGGTGGATGAGAGCCGAATGTTTCTGAGACTTCCAGAGTATGGGGGAGGCTCTGGCAAAGTCTTGGAGGTGATTGTGGGAGGTACGATCAAGGGGGAGCACAAAAGGAGCTTGTTGGAGAATCGAAGGGTGCGTGAGGGACAGTATGGGACATCAGGTCAGAGATATATGGAGGGGTCAGGTTGTGGATGGCCTTTAATTGTTGTCATAGTCAACAATTTTAAAATGAATATATTGAACAATGGAGAGCCAGTGAAGGGGTTGGCAGAGGGGAGAGTCAGAGGCAAAGTGGGGGGAAAGTTGTGTTAGCAGGATAGCAGAGTTAAAAATAGATTGAAAGAGAGCAAGGTAGATAGATGGAACGCCAGAGAGGAGGATGTTACTGTAGTGCAAGTGGGAGATAATGAGAGCATGTACCAGCAGTTCTTTTTAGTCACAGTTGAGAAAAGAGCAGATTCTGGAAATGTTTTTTAGTTGAAGGTGGCAGGAGGTGGTCAGGGATTGTATGTGCAGTCTAAAAGAAAGGGTGGAGTAAAAGATGACATGGCAACGGGCTTGGGGGACCGAATGCAGCCATGAGAGAGTCAAAGGAGGGGTGGCAAAAGATGGGAAAAAGATGATTTGGTTTAGTTTTGTCCATGTTGAATTTTAGAAAGTAGGAGGAGAAGGAAGATATAGCCGATAGACACTCTGGAATTATGGGTAGTAGGCAGTTGACATCCGGACCCAAGAGGTAGATCTGAGTGTCATCGACAGAGGTGGTACTTAAAGTTATACTGTCACCCCCTTTGTGCATTTTGACATCTCTACACAGGTGTAAAGGGTAAATGTAGCGGTTTTCATGCGTTATTTTATATCATACGTCATGGTGCTTGTTCAAGTAAAAAGTCATCTTTTATCAACTGCAGATTGTGTTAAGTGGGCGGGGCCTCGTGGCATTAGCACCAATTAGCCACGCCCACAATGACACAGTTGGCCCCGCCCCCTCATTGGCCATAGGAACAGGCTGCCGAAAGGTCTAGACCCCACCCTCTTTACGGCGGCCAACCAATGGCCGTCAAGGGGGCAGGGCCAATGGCACCGTTGTAGGCGGAGCTAAGTGGTGATGCCGTGAGGCCACGCCCACCTAATACAATCTGCAGTTGATAAAAGGACACTTTTTACTTCAACAAGCACCGTGACGTATGATATGAAATAAGGTATGAAACCGCTAAATTTACCCTTTACACCTGTGTAGAGATGTCAGAATGCACAAAGGGGGTGACAGTGTCACTTTAAAGCAGTGGGATTCTATGATGTGTCCTAGTCCTAAGTGCAGATAGAGCAGAGGACTGCGGATGGAGCTTTGGGGGACACCGAAAGTGAGCGGACAAGGGGAGGAGGTGGTGTAGGAGTGGGAGACACTAAAAGTTTAGTTAGAGAGGGAAGCAGAGATCCACAAGAGGGATGAGCTAGTGAAACCAAGGGATGAAAGAGTGTAGGAGGAGGGAATGGTCAACTGTAGCATTTAACAGGCCATTGGGAACTTCGGTGAGGGGGCAGAAGTCAGATTGTAAGGGGTCGAAGAGCAAGTTGGATGAAAAGTGGGAGGATAGTTCATGGTAGACATGTTCTAGAAGTTTCAAGGAAAAGGGTAGAAATGAGATGGGGCAGTAGCTGGATAAGAAGGCAGAGTCAAGGGATTGCTTTTTAAGGATGGGTATGATGGTTGCATGTTTATATTAAGATGGAGAAATTACAGTTGTTAGTGATAGACTGAAGAGATGAGTTAGTGCTGGTACAAACGCTGAGGTAAGGTTGGGGATAAGGTGCACAGATGGTGAGGGGAGTGATGTGGAGAGTTGTTTGGAGAGGTGAGTTAGTGGGGAAGAGCACTGAACAGGCATCTGAGGCGACTGTAAGGTGAAACTTTCTTGGATGTCATCAATTTTGTGTTTGAAGAATGTGGCAAACTCCTCGGATTAGATAAGAAATTGTTGGTTGGAGAAGGGAGCTGAAGGTGTTAAACAGTTGCCTAGGGTTGCGAGACAAAGAGGATATGATGGAAGTAAAGTAATCATGTTTCGCAGAGATAAGGGCAGATTTGAAGTTGAGGAATACTTGCCTGTATGTCTGGAAGTCTTCCTTGGAGTGTTTTTTTTTTTTTTTTTTTTTCTTCTTCTTTCCCCCAATCACCACTCAGCAGCCCTGGATGGAGTTTAGTGATAGGAGTTTGGAGGCAGCTGTTTGGCATGTGTCGATGGGGATGTTGAACTTGCCCATGAGGAAGATAGGAATATCTGTAGAGAAGAAGTGCAATAGCCAAGTGGTGAATTAGTCAAGGAAGGTAGTTGTGGTGCCTGGTGATCGGTAAATCATGACCACTTGGAGGGGGAGTAGATAGGGATGGAGTGTACTTCAAAGGGTTTAAAGGTGGGGAGACAAGGAGGAGTTGTCCATTAGCAGCAGCACTCCTTAGATCTTGCAGGTCTCATTCCCACCACTGGGGCTAAAACTAAGCTGGGACTTCCTGTTGTGTAGTGTAAGAGAAGACTGCTGTAAAGTGATCTGTAGAGAATTGCAGAAATGCGACACCAGTAGAAAGAGGAGACAATAGCAGCTACCTGTGGAATGACCTTTTTAAAGATTACAGAGTACACTCTAAGGGTACAAACACACACACCGTATACGCAGCAGATCTGCAGCAGATTTGCTGCTGTGTTCAGTTATTTAGATCTAATTTGTTGCGTATTTGCTGTGTATCGCAGCAGTAAATACGCTGCGTATACGGTGTGTGTGTTTATATCCTTATGGTTTACATTCATCTCAAGGGACCAGAGTCTTCCTATTGTCATCTATGTCCATGAGACTTGCTGTAAAGCATGTCACTAAGAAAATTTAGAAGACACATTCCCTTGAAGAACTATACAAAGGTGAGAAGTGTCTATATGTTTCTCTCCCTCTGACTCCCATAAACTTGTTGAAAAGAGCAACAAGAAGCCATGCATTCCCTTTTGGTCTCTTCTTAAATGTGCCCACCACCGGTCAGAGGACCCTTGTTTCCTGGCAGTATTCTACATTTAGGGCTGTATTATTACATGGGGCGATTATCAGCCAAATATGCCAATATTTTCCTGTATAATGTTGGCACACAGCCCGTGCACTGAAAAATGCTCATTTGTTGGCTGATCAGGCCCTCTGACCTGCTGAAAAATCCATGTGTCCGAAATGTCCTAGTTGCTTTTAGGTGTTGCTAGGAAACAGTCCGTTTTGTTTGTTTTTTTGTTTGTTTTTTTGCTAAAGATTGAGTATGTTTAGGATAAGTACAGTGTTAAATGTATATATTTGATTGACATTTGTGTGCAGGATACGAGTGTTTCATGATCTGGATGCTGGTAAATAACCAAACTCAGTGAAAAGTAACCATCTTGCTGGAAAAAGTGCAGGGCAAGCATGCCCTCTGACTGCAGTGTGGCTGGGTACTATAAACAGAAGTCCATACAGTTAAACAGAATTAGGGAGGACTGTATTTAAAGGGGAACGATACCTTCCTCCTCAGCATCCCAGGCACAATAGGGGGCTTTTTTTTTTTTTTTTAGGTACAGGCACAATTTTCTGGTGATTGGTTCACTTTAAAAGCAAGCATGCTCTTGCACTATAATCAGTTCTGTATATGGAGACATATTTAAATCGCTACAAAGTAGCAACTTAACTGTGAAAGAACACTCTTTTGGCCTCTTATCAGGCTAATGTAACCCAAAGTCTGGAGTTTTCTGTGCCACACAGCTGTGTCCTTACAGTACCACAAAGATTTAAACGTTTCAAAACTCCCCGTATCACAATGATACATAATGCCGGGAATTCCAACAATCTGATCTGTTGCACACTGGCCATATATACGGACTGTGCTAGGAACTGTGGGGATAAGGCCTAAATGTGAACAGGAGCTGGGATGTGCATGATGTTAGTGTTGCTTCTGCTAAAAGCTTACAGAATGGATGGGTTAGGCATGGAGATGTTCAGTAAAGTAATCTGCTGGATCATGTAAGTGGTACTCACTCTTGTAGGCGATCTGACAATATGGAGCTCTGGTTTATGTCTGCAGCTGCTTTTACAGTAACTCACTCTATATTTTATAGTGCTATTCATACCTAAGTTTAGTAATATATATAAACTGTATAGTTCTTGTATTTTTCAGGTAGCTGTTATTTTACATTTTCCGGGCATTATCATCAGCAATTGGGAGATTATCTGTTTTCTCTGGTGAGTCGACAGTGAGTTTTTGTTTTGTGGGCTGTGGGTGTATAATATATAATTTATTTATTTTTTTATGTTGATTTGCCCCATATTTATAAGGCTGTTCATGTTCAGTGTGCTATCCCTAAGAGGAGGATGGTGTTTTGTTAACTCCCAATACCAGCCTTTGTTGGCCACTAAACCAAGTTGCCGCACAAGGCACAGTTGAGGGGGTGGGTGGGCATAAAACAGGTCCGCTTACTGCTATTGATAGCTATGGGTAGAATAAAGCAGTTCTGCAGTCACTGTTATGTAATTATTTTGGGGAGTGGAAATCCATTGGTCCTGACCCTCATCTCAAGCAGCAACATCTGTCGGTGCAGCGTCTGAAGGCCATCATACACCTTATACTGTGTTTGTGGGTTTGACCAGCTTTAGTGTAACATATATGATAGATGCACTAACACATAAATACATATAGCAAGGGACGGGCACCACTAATTTAGCCAATAAATCAAATAGGTGCAGATAGAGACCTTAAGATACACTAACACAAGTTTGAATACAGCCTTATGTGGTGTTCTGTTAAAACTCAGTTCAGTTCTGTACTTTGAAAATAATATTTTGCCTTTCATTCCTTTCTTAGGAAATAACTGCAGTTTGCTGTGACCTCATGGTTTAAGTGGGCATAAAGATGAGTATAAGCAGTGATGAGGTCAATTTCCTGGTATACAGATACTTGGCAAGAATCGGGTGAGTAATGTTTCACTGTAAGAGTGACTTCAGACATTTTATTGCAAAAAAAAAAAAAAAAAAAAAAAGCCAAACGTTAACAGCTGTGAATTAATATCTATGGGCTTTGACTGGTTTAAATTGAAGTTCTTTGTCCCCCCCCCCCCCCCTGCCATGCCAGCAGTGCCCGGTTTCTACTGATTAGTGTTTTCTGCTCTTGTTTCTTTTGTTGTGTTCAATATATTCTACATTTTTCTTTCTTATCAGTTATGACCATTGCCTTGTTTCTCATAAGAAATTTGACTCGATACTTTATTATACATACTTACATATAGAAGTGTCATACCTCATGGCTGGAAAATGGCATGATATTGAAAATATTAAAAGGGTTATCCAGTGTTAGAATATGATGGCCCCTTACTTCCAGAGATGACAAACTCTTGTCTACAGTTGTCTACAGTCCAGTTCAGATGTGGATTGAATTAGGCTCCATTCATTTCAATAGAACTGAGCTGCAAAACTGGAGACGAGAGTTGTTTTGTGTCTGCAGAAAGTAGCCATGTTTTTCCAACACTGGATAACCCCTTTAACCTTATTGGCTACTGTGACGACCATCATCCCTAAAAGGTTGATATACATACAGTGCGTTCAGAAGGCTTTTAAGTCAAATCATTTGTCTATTTTCAAATTTTGTTATCTTAAGGTTATGTTGACACACAGTATAACTTAACAACGGCCGTTTTTATACGGGCCGAACACCGTCAGTTGTTTGCATGTTCCTGCGGCCTTCAGAGCCCTGACAGCCGCAGGAACATTTATTTCCATACGGCCCATTGAAGGAGTGTATAGAAATCAATTAAGCATTGATTTCCATACACACCACAGATGAACAGAGTGCATCTGTGTGTGCATGGAAGATTGATATCGGCCGCTATTCATGGAACAGTGGAAGTTATTAATTGACATAATCATTTGCATGGCCGCACCATCGTCTGTACAGCATGTGCGTTTCAATGCAGTCCCGGCCAGGCTGAAGACAGTGGAAATGAGACACTACTGCCAAAATTAGTGCTTTTTGGGTGGGGAAATCAGTCCACACTCGGGTCAGGCACATTAAAAACTGCATCCGTTCTTTAGTTAAAAAAAAAAAAAAAGTACTGTTTGTGAACATGGCCTAAGTATTATTTTAATATCCCCCATATCACTTAAAGGAGAAGTCCCGTGAAAATTTTTATTAAAGTATTGTATTGCCCCCCAAAAGTGATACAAATCACCAATATACACTTATTACGGGAAATGCTAATAACATGCTTTTTCCCTGTACTTACTGCTGTATCAAGGCTTCATTTCCTGGACAAAATGGTGATGTCACGACCCGACTCCCAGAGCTGTGTGGGCTGTGGCTGCTGGAGAGAATGATGGCAGAGGGATACTCAGTGTCCCTCCAGTGCCCTGTGTCCCTCAGTGTCCCCCTGCCATCATCCTCTCCAGCAGCCACAGCTTGCACAGCTCTGGGAGTCGGGTCGTGACATCACCATTTTATCCAGGAAGTGAAGCCTAATGCAGTAGTAAGTGCAGGGAAAAAAGCACTTATAAGCATTTCCTGTAATAAGTGTATATTGGGGATTTTTATAACTTTTGGGGGGGCAATACAATACTTTAATAAAGGTGTAGTGGGGCGCTAATCATTTATTCACAAAATAACACACATTACAAAGTTATGCAACTTTGTAATGTGTGTTTATGTATGTGAATGGCCCCCTTCCCCGTGTCGCCCCCCCCCCACCCACCCACGCACGCTAGAAAGTGTTGGTGCATTATACTTACAGTGGAGATAAAAAGTATTTAGTCAGTCACCAATAGTGCAAGTTGTCCCACTTAAAAGATGAGAGGCGTCTGTAATTTACATCATAGGTAGACCTCAACTATGAGAGACAAAATGAGAAAACAAATCCCGAAAATCACATTGTCTGATCTTGTAAGAATTTATTTGCAAATTATGGTGGAAAATAAGTATTTGGGCACCTACAAACAATCAAGATTTCTGGCCCTCACAGACCTGTAACTTCTTCTTTAAGAGTCTCCTCTTTCCTCCACTCATTACCTGTAGTAATGGCACCTGTTAAACTTGTTATCAGTATAAAAAGACACCTGTGCACACTCTGAAACAGTCAGACTCCAAACTCCACTATGGTGAAGACCAAAGAGCTGTCAAAGGACACCAGAAACAATTGTAGCCCTGCACCAGGCTGGAAAGACTGAATCTGCAATAGGCAACCAGCTTGGAGTGAAGAAATCAACTGTGGGAGCAATAATTAGAAAATGGAAGACCTAAAAGACTACTGATAATCTCCCTTGATCTGGGGCTCCACGCAAAATCTCACCCCGTGGGGTCAAAATGATCAGAAGAACGGTGAGCAAAAGTCCCAGAACCACGCTGGGGGAACTAGTGAATGAACTGCAGAGAGCTGGGACCAATGTAACAAAGCCTACCATCAGTAACACACTATGCCGCCAGGGACTGCAGTGCCAGACGTGTCCCACTGCTTAAGCCAGTACATGTCTGGGCCCGTCTGAAGTTTTCTGGATCATCCAAATGCTCTCTAGCAGAGTATTGGGAGAATGTCCTATGGTCTGATGAAACCAAAGTGGAACTGTTGGGTAGAAACACAACTTGTCGTGTTTGGAGGAAAAAGAATACTGAGTTGCATCCATCAAACACCATACCTACTGTAAAGCATGGGGGTGGAAACATCATGCTTTGGGGCTGTTTCTCTGTAAAGGGGCAGGACGACTGATCCGGAACATGAAAGAATGAATGGGGCCATGTATAATGAGATTTTGAGTGCAAATCTCTTTCCATCAGCAAGGGCATTAAGATGAAACGTGGCTGGGTCTTTCAACATGACAATGATCAAAAGCACACCGCCAGGGCAACGAAGGAGTGGCTTCGTAAGAAGCATTTCAAGGTCCTGGAGTGGCCTAGCCAGTCTCCAGATCTCAACCCTATAGAAAACCTTTGGAGGGAGTTGAAAGTCCGTGTTGCCAAGCGACAGCCCCAAAACATCACTGCTCTAGAGAAGATCTGCATGGAGGAATGGGCCATCATACCAACAACAGTGTGTGCCAACCTTGTGAAAACTTACGGAAAACGTTTGACCTCTGTCATTGCCAACAAAGGATATATACCAAAGTATTGAGATGAATTTTTTACTGACCAAATACTTACTTTCCACCATAATTTGAAAATAAATTCTTACAAAATCAGACAATGTGATTTCTGGATTTGTTTTCTCATTTTGTCTCCCATAGTTGAGGTTTACATATGGTGTCAATTACAGGCCTCTCTCATCTTTTTAAGTGGTGGAACTTGCACTATTGGTGACTGACTAAATACTTTTTTCCCCACTGTATATAGACCGCATTCGTGTCCCCGCCAGCCATCTTGGGACAATGATGTAATCTTCGGGAGGTCGGCTGAACCGCTCCATCCGTCCCTCATGCCGGCCCCCCTATGCCGCGTCATCAGCTGCTCAGCCGCGATTGGCTGAGCATAACTAACTAAAACGGTAAACTAACTAACTAAAAATAACAATTTTAGTTTTTCCTTTTAAATGGTATTCCAGGCAACAAGTAAATATAGCTACAGGCAGGGGTGTTGGGATAAATAGACACTGTGCTTACCTGTCCCGTGCCTGGACCCCCACTGGCCTCCGCGGTCTCCTGCTTCAGCAACGTCATGACCAGGCTGATGGGTACCCGCTTAGCCAGTCATTGACTGGGTTGGGACACCACTGCAGTCATTGATTGGCTGAGCTGGTGATCCAGGTCGGGTATTTTCCACTGGTCCTGACGACATTGGAAAATGAGCTCAGATCGGGATCCTGGAGCCTGTGATGTGATGCTGCGCGAAAGAGAGGTAAGTAAAATGTCTTTATTATGTTCCTCCCCAGCCCCCCCAAACCCCCCCGCCTGCAGCCAAATGTTATTTTAGCACAGTCAAAACATAGCTAAAGGCCCTATTAAACACACTGATTTTTGGAATGGAATTGAAAAGGAGAAATTTCAGAATTTTCTTTATGGGCTATTCTCTATTTATAGTCTGTTCCTAGCTTTGGCTTTGATAAATCTGTCTGTGTATAGAGCCCTTAATGCAAAAAAGTGAGTGAAAGCTTTCAAATGCACTGTACAATAATATTTTGTAGCTCTGTTCACACTGGCACTTTGGTTGATTGTTTTTTTTACCACAACTATGCAGTCTCTAGTGTTTTTCTTGTGAAAATAGCTGAAATCTGACAGGTTTCAGAAGTCAATTGGCCCATTGGGGTCAGTTTGGACCATTCATTTGGAATGGAAGTGATAAGTAGTTTGAACAGAGCCATACTGTTTGAAGCAAAATATGCAACAAAGTTAATAAAAAGGGAAAGGGGCTTCAATTGCTTGTTGAGACAGGAGTTGATTATACGTATGCTCTCTTTTATGGTGTATTAGACACATCTGAGCTATATGCCACCTATATGCAAAGGAGTATTCCTTGGTGAATGCATGAGTTATTGACTACTATTATGGAATATTTCCTGAGCAATAGGTTTTTTTCTTTCTTTTTCCTCTGCATAGAAAAGCTTGATAAAGTCATATAGAAAACATATTCCTGGATATGCCAAAAGGTCACTTTTTATTTTATTTTCTGCATGTGTTTTCTCCCTTATAGGATTTTCCCATTCCGCTTTTACATTTGGTATAGAAAGCCATATCAGCCAATCCAATATCAATGGTGCCCTTGTGCCACCTGCTGCTTTAATCTCTATTATTCAGAAAGGATTGCAGTATGTGGAAGCAGAAGTTAGCATTAATGAGGTGAGCTTTTCTGTACAGATATATCAGTTGTTGTTTTTTTTTGTCCTTTCTCTCTCTGGTATTTTTACAGCGAATAACTGTACCTTTATATTAGTAATAATAGTGGCAACAGTGAAGGGTCTGATCCTGAAGTTATAAAGTCATAATCTTTCTTTTATATACTACTTGCTTGCCTACCAGATGTAAATTGATGCAGGCAGAAAGACAGACACCATTGTAGTCATGCGTGGAGTGTTGGTCAGCAAGTCAGAATTGGAGTAGAGTGTCTAAAACATAGTTTACCTATTCTATTTTTTAAATGCTTTCCCATTGGACATCTAACCCACGACAGCCCGCTGTGTTTGTGCATACCTCTAGCTAATCACAGCAAAACACACCACAATACACTGCTATAGATAAGATGGTATGTGGGGAGGGGGAAAGAGGGGTTATTGATGCATTGGGTTTGCAGGGTGTAAGGAGTTTCTGCCATAGCGATCATATGTGGAAATAGTTTGAAATGACTGTGACTGTTTAAAGACACAAGTATGCTATGAAGATAATATAGGCAACTGCAATATAAATATATTGACCTTTGGATACAGTCTACAATGTTTATTTTGTTTTGCTCTTTATGTACTGTATACCAAATGTAAATCAGCATGAAGTAGGAACTAATATAAGGAAATATGACTGGAGGATTAGACTATGCAAGGTTTATTGTATGATACTACTTATACAGTAGGCATCAGTGGGATGGGAGTATAAAGCCGAGCATAGCCTTTTACCATGCAGTATTTCACACTATATATTAAATAACCCTGCTCAAGTTAAGCCTATGTATAACCTAAAATGTCACAAATAGGCCAGTATCTAAGAAGCATACATGGGGGGAATTGTAGTTTGGCAACATCTGGTAAGTTGCAGGTTGAACAGCCATAGTTTAAGTCTTTAGTGATTAACCTGCAGAGACACCATCACATGTCTTGACATCGGTCAACTGCCAGACCTTCCTCTGGGAAGGAACAACCAAGCCAAGGAATGTCTCCAAAAGAACAACCCAAGGAAGGTATGCATCCACAGACACCTGTTTTGGGGTATTTGCCCCTCTTCAGTGTGGAGTAGGAATCTGGCTAGTGGGAGCAATGACTAGTAAGTGCATGCAAAAGGACGATGGTTGACCTCAGGGAGATCAACCAAGACACCATGACATGTCTTGACGTCAGTGTATTCTAGAGCATTGCCCCCTGGGAAATTGAATATGCATATGTGTCTGCTGTGTTTTTGTTTGATCTCTCTGTGGTCCACCAGTGTCCTTTTGCATGCACTTACTAGTCATTGCTCCCACTAGCAGATTCCTACTCCACACTGATGAGGGGCAAATACCCCAAAACAACTGTCTGTGGATGGATACCTTGCTTAGGTGGTTTCCTTGATTGGAGATATTCCTTGGCTTGGTTTTCCTTCCAGGAGGAGGTCTGGCTAGTTCACGGACGTAGAGACATGTGATGGTGTCTCTGCAGTGTTCTTTTTTGCATATTTAGTGATTAACCGACCTGGATGTCATGAATTGCTTCCTGGAAATTCAGATTCAGGAAATTGCATAAAAATAGGATTTCCTGACTTGTCTAATCAGATCCCAAATATACAGGAATAAAGAGTTGGAAATTCAGAAGCACATTTACTAATAGGCCCTTTTAGGCCTTTTGGAAGCTGATTTTTGTTTGGCTTTATAGAGTTTTCAGGGAAATTTGCATTAATGGCGTAAACTTGTGTCTAGTCTGCAGAGCCATATCTTCAGCAACTACGAAGTGAATGGGGATGGAAGAGGATGGCTCTGTTCACTGTGTTGTGGCTGTGCCCGATAACCGCAGCTTAGCTCCTAAAAGGTCAATAATTCAAATGGGTTATCCAGCGCTATAAAAAAATGGCCACTTTCCCACTCTCTTGTCTTCAGATTGGGTGGGGTTTCAAACTCTGTTCCATTGAAGTAAATGGAGCTTAACCCTTAACGACCGCGGGCGTAGTGTACGCCCCCAAAACCCGTGCCTTAACGCAAACGGGCGTACATTTACGCCCGCGGTTTCCCCGATCGCTGCGTGTACACATGCAGCGATCTGGAAGATGGCCTGCTATAATGTATAGCAGGCCATCCTAGCTTGTCGGCACGGGGGGTGTTTAACTCCCCCCGTGCTGACGATCGCCGCTATTGGCTGATCAATTCAGATCAGCCAATAGCGGCGATCTGAAGCTTTCCGGGTCATCGATGACCCGGAAAAAAATGGCGGTCGGTGCTGTCCGAGGACGGCACCGTCCGCCATTACTGTTAAAAGTAATGGCGGCCAAGGTGCCACGTCCCGATCGCCGTGATCACAGCGATATAAGTCCCCAAAAAGTGTTAAATACCTGCTGGGGACACCTCAGCTAGGTAGCTGAGGTGTCCCCAGCAGGTATGGCACATACTCACCTGATCCCGGGCGTCCCGATCGCTACTTCCGGGTCCCGATCGCGTCCTCTTCTTCGTCGGGGTATTTCTGCCGGTCCCGGCTTCGGCTCCCATCGGCAATTTCCGGAATTCGGGACCTACTGCCCCCTAGCGGCTGATAAGTGTATATTATACACTTGTCAGTTGCTATAGGGTTTGAAAAAAAGTTTTTTTTTTTTTTTTTTTTTTTTTAGTGCTGTTTTAGTGCTGATCAGCATCTCACGTAAGTGCGCCGCTGATCAGCAACTCCTCCTTTTTTGGCGTAGGGTGTTTTTTTTCTATATCCTACAGCCACGTTTTGCTGATAATGCCGCTTATGTGCGGTACTTATCAGCAAATCCTTTCTTGGCGTAGTTTTTTTTTTTTTTTATACTTAATGTTAAAAAGACTTGTAAAAAACACTATTACACTACACAGAATACAGTTTTACACTACACCACTACACATTTACATACCCCATATACCAATCCCCATATAAAAATGGCCCCCAGGGTGTTTTCGTCGTCGGACACATACGTTATTATTGCCTCCGACACCGAAACAGCCAGTGGGATGAATGGGGGGATCTTTCTTTCCTCCATTCACCCTCATCGTCCTCATCATCCAGTGCGTATCTGGGGGTTAGTGTAGCGTACGCTGCCCCACAGACACGTCTTTTCCCACCAGTACCGTCCCAATAAGATATCACTGTATGGCGTGAAATTCTACAAACTCTGTAGAGTACCTCAGGGTACACTTACAGATATAGGGTACGTGCACACTGCGGAATGGCGAAGGATAACCCTTTGTGCATTCCGCAGCTGCACCCGCCGGCAGACTGATGCGGGCGCGCCACCCCGTCCGTGTCATAGACTCCATTCTATGCACGGGCAGATTCCGTCGTCCGTCCAAAGAATGAACACATTCAATCTTTGGACAGAGGGCGGAATCCGCCCATGCATAGAATGGAGTGTGACACGAGCGGAGACGCGCGCCCGCATCAGTCCGCCGGCGGGTGCCAGCTGCGGATACACAAAGGTTATCCTTCGCCATTCCGCAGTGTGCACGTACCCTTGTGTATGAAGGAAGGGACACCCGAATCCAGCCCCCAGATGCCCCCTCCCCCCATCCTAGGAGTTAGTGGGGAGATAGTTTGGAACTGATCTTCCCACTGCTGGATAAAGGTTACCATCTGTACGGTATAACCTTTATACCAGCACCCCCTCTTCCGGTCCCTCGCTGCCCAATCACTGTAGCTTGCGGCATGATCCGAACATATCAGAAGCAGTAATAGAGCCCTAATATTTAGCAGCCATGGAGCGGACCCAGCGCTTCTGGATGGATGAAGGACCCCGTATCGCACCAGGCAACATTTTCCAGGTGACGTCCCCCACACTGGAGAAGGGAGACCCCAGAAGAAGTGCAGAGTGTGGCGTAACAGGGGGATCAGGAAGGACACCATTTTCCAGTAGGACACCTGTCTGATCACCCCGGCCTCTGCATACTGGATCGCTTCAAGGCGCACCACACGTCACTGGGGTTCTACATTATCTAAATTCTGTCCCTTATTCCTATTTCAGGGGGTCATGTTGATCCAGGGATTATCGCATTGCCATTATGGAGTCGGGAAGGAATTTCCCCCTGTGAGGAGGCTACTGTCGTCTGCCTCACGAGGTTTTTTTTGCCTTTCCTCTGGATCAACACAGGTTGAATTTGATGGACACCTGTCATTTTTTAACCTTATAAACTAATAATTGGCCTAATACCCCCAAATAAATTAGAATTGTCCCTTTTCCCCAGCTAAATAGATATGACCGCCATTCCCATTAGAGACTTGCCATGATGCAATTACAAAGCCTCTGTGCGGCCAGGACAGTAGAAACCCCCCACAAGTGACCCCATTCTGGAAACTACACCCCATAAGAATCTAACAAGGGGGCAGCGGGGATATGGCCCCCTGGTGACGGCCCCATTGTGCCGTGAAAATGAAAAAAATGCTATTTTAAATTTTTACGGCACATGTTCTACATAAGTGCCTGTCGCCAGTGGGGTCCATATGCTCACTGCACCCCTTGTTAGATTCCTTATGGGGTGTAATTTCCAGAATGGGGTCACTTGTGGGGGGTTTCTACTGTCTTGGCAGCACAGGAGCTTTGTTAATTGCGACATGGCCTCCATCCTCCATTCCAGCCTCTAAATGGCGCTCTGTCCCTTGGTGGCTGCCCTGTGCCCATATGCACATAATGTCCACATGTGGGGTATTTTCCTACTCAGGGAAATTACCCAACACGTTTTGTGTTTATTTTCTTTTTTAACCCCTTGTGGAAATGGAAAAAAAATCAAGGCTAGACCAACATTTAATGTAAATGTCTTTTTCATTTTTACACTAAATGATTGATCTTGTCTTGATTTTTTCATTTTCACAAGGGTTAAAAGATAAAAAAAACACAATGTGTAGAGCAATTTCCCCTGAGTTCAGAAATACCCCACATGTGGACATAAAGCGCCATGGCGGGTGCAGGGAAGCTCCAAGGGAAGGAGCCCATTTGGCTTTTGGAGGGGAATGGAATTTGGTGCCTTGTTGCATTTAAAAGGCCCCTGTGTTGCCAAGACAGTTGAAAACCCCCCACAAGTGACCCCATTATGGAAACTACACCCCTCAGGGAATGTAACAAGGGGTGTAGTGAGCATATGGACCCCCTGGTGTCGGGCACAATGTGGAACAATGTGGCGTGAAAATGAAATATTACAGTTTTTACACTATAAATGTTGGTCTAGCCTTAAATTTTTCATTTTCACAAGGGGTTAAAAGAGAAAAAAAAAACCACAATGTGTAGAGCATTTTCCCTGAGTCGTAACTACCCCACAATGTGGACATAAAGCGTCATGTTGGGCGCAGGGCAAGCTCCGATGGAAGGAGCGCCATTTGGATTCTGAAGGCTGCATTGGCCCAAATGGATGATGAATTTCATGTCGCATTTACAGAGCCCTCGTGCTGCCAAAACAGTGGAAATCCCCCCAAGTGCCCCATTCTGGAAACTACACCCCTCAGCATCTAACAAGGGGTGCAATGAGGATATGACCCCTGATGACGGCACATTTGTGACGGTGAAAGTGCAAAATGAACTTTGCACTTTGCACGTCACATTGTTTCCACATTTGTGCCCGTCACCAACGGGTCCATATGCTCACTGCACCCCTTATTAGATTCCTTGAGGGGTGTAGTTTCCAGAATGGGGTCACTTGTGGGGGGTTTCCGTGTTTTGGGCAGCACGAGGGCTCTGTAAATGCGACATGGCCCTTGAAAATCCATTCCAGTGAAATCCAGCTTCCAAAAGCCAATTGCGCTCCTTGCCTTTGAGGCTCGTCTGCGCCCGCTTGGCACTTT
>NW_027208584.1:0-53222 GCF_027789765.1 Dendropsophus ebraccatus
GCCCCGCAGACCTAAGCTTGTTTAACTCCTACCTCTTAAAGGGACCGAGAAAAAATGACCTTTTCTGCACTCCAATGTAAGTCAATGGGGCGATTTTTTGGCTATGTGCTAGAAATGAAATTCAGTGCGGATTGGATGACAGGCACCCTAGGCACCCAGGATCGGCTTTAGTTTCATGTGTATCTCTTAAGCCGGCAGAGAAAACCCACCTGATATGCGCTCCACACAATTGAATAGAGACGCCGTTGATTTTCTATGGGAATTGCAGAAATGACTTCTAAGCCTCAAAATAATGACTTTTTTTCCTAAGGTGGTAGGAATGAAACTCAGTGCGGGCTGGATGGGGTCCCCCCTGGGCACCGCAGACCTAAGCTTGTTTAACTCCTACCTCTTAAAGGGACCGAGAAAAAATGACCTTTTCTGCACTCCAATGTAAGTCAATGGGGCGATTTTTTGGCTATGTGCTAGAAATGAAATTCAGTGCGGATTGGATGACAGGCACCCTAGGCACCCAGGATCGGCTTTAGTTTCACGTGTATCTCTTAAGCCGGCAGAGAAAACCCACCTGATATGCGCTCCACACAATTGAATAGAGACGCCAGTTGATTTTCTATGGGAATTGCAGAAATGACTTCTAAGCCTCAAAATAATGACTTTTTTTCCTAAGGTGGTAGGAATGAAACTCAGTGCGGGCTGGATGGGGTCCCCCCTGGGCACCGCAGACCTAAGCTTGTTTAACTCCTACCTCTTAAAGGGACCGAGAAAAAATGACCTTTTCTGCACTCCAATGTAAGTCAATGGGGCGATTTTTTGGCTATGTGCTAGAAATGAAATTCAGTGCGGATTGGATGACAGGCACCCTAGGCACCCAGGATCGGCTTTAGTTTCACGTGTATCTCTTAAGCCGGCAGAGAAAACCCACCTGATATGCGCTCCACACAATTGAATTAGAGACGCCGTTGATTTTCTATGGGAATTGCAGAAATGACTTCTAAGCCTCAAAATAATGACTTTTTTTCCTAAGGTGGTAGGAATGAAACTCAGTGCGGGCTGGATGGGGTCCCCCCTGGGCACCGCAGACCTAAGCTTGTTTAACTCCTACCTCTTAAAGGGACCGAGAAAAAATGACCTTTTCTGCACTCCAATGTAAGTCAATGGGGCGATTTTTTGGCTATGTGCTAGAAATGAAATTCAGTGCGGATTGGATGACAGGCACCCTAGGCACCCAGGATCGGCTTTAGTTTCACGTGTATCTCTTAAGCCGGCAGAGAAAACCCACCTGATATGCGCTCCACACAATTGAATAGAGACGCCGTTGATTTTCTATGGGAATTGCAGAAATGACTTCTAAGCCTCAAAATAATGACTTTTTTTCCTAAGGTGGTAGGAATGAAACTCAGTGCGGGCTGGATGGGGTCCCCCCTGGGCACCGCAGACCTAAGCTTGTTTAACTCCTACCTCTTAAAGGGACCGAGAAAAAATGACCTTTTCTGCACTCCAATGTAAGTCAATGGGGCGATTTTTTGGCTATGTGCTAGAAATGAAATTCAGTGCGGATTGGATGACAGGCACCCTAGGCACCCAGGATCGGCTTTAGTTTCACGTGTATCTCTTAAGCCGGCAGAGAAAACCCACCTGATATGCGCTCCACACAATTGAATAGAGACGCCGTTGATTTTCTATGGGAATTGCAGAAATGACTTCTAAGCCTCAAAATAATGACTTTTTTTCCTAAGGTGGTAGGAATGAAACTCAGTGCGGGCTGGATGGGGTCCCCCCTGGGCACCGCAGACCTAAGCTTGTTTAACTCCTACCTCTTAAAGGGACCGAGAAAAAATGACCTTTTCTGCACTCCAATGTAAGTCAATGGGGCGATTTTTTGGCTATGTGCTAGAAATGAAATTCAGTGCGGATTGGATGACAGGCACCCTAGGCACCCAGGATCGGCTTTAGTTTCACGTGTATCTCTTAAGCCGGCAGAGAAAACCCACCTGATATGCGCTCCACACAATTGAATAGAGACGCCGTTGATTTTCTATGGGAATTGCAGAAATGACTTCTAAGCCTCAAAATAATGACTTTTTTTCCTAAGGTGGTAGGAATGAAACTCAGTGCGGGCTGGATGGGGTCCCCCCTGGGCACCGCAGACCTAAGCTTGTTTAACTCCTACCTCTTAAAGGGACCGAGAAAAAATGACCTTTTCTGCACTCCAATGTAAGTCAATGGGGCGATTTTTTGGCTATGTGCTAGAAATGAAATTCAGTGCGGATTGGATGACAGGCACCCTAGGCACCCAGGATCGGCTTTAGTTTCACGTGTATCTCTTAAGCCGGCAGAGAAAACCCACCTGATATGCGCTCCACACAATTGAATAGAGACGCCGTTGATTTTCTATGGGAATTGCAGAAATGACTTCTAAGCCTCAAAATAATGACTTTTTTTCCTAAGGTGGTAGGAATGAAACTCAGTGCGGGCTGGATGGGGTCCCCCCTGGGCACCGCAGACCTAAGCTTGTTTAACTCCTACCTCTTAAAGGGACCGAGAAAAAATGACCTTTTCTGCACTCCAATGTAAGTCAATGGGGCGATTTTTTGGCTATGTGCTAGAAATGAAATTCAGTGCGGATTGGATGACAGGCACCCTAGGCACCCAGGATCGGCTTTAGTTTCACGTGTATCTCTTAAGCCGGCAGAGAAAACCCACCTGATATGCGCTCCACACAATTGAATAGAGACGCCGTTGATTTTCTATGGGAATTGCAGAAATGACTTCTAAGCCTCAAAATAATGACTTTTTTTCCTAAGGTGGTAGGAATGAAACTCAGTGCGGGCTGGATGGGGTCCCCCCTGGGCACCGCAGACCTAAGCTTGTTTAACTCCTACCTCTTAAAGGGACCGAGAAAAAATGACCTTTTCTGCACTCCAATGTAAGTCAATGGGGCGATTTTTTGGCTATGTGCTAGAAATGAAATTCAGTGCGGATTGGATGACAGGCACCCTAGGCACCCAGGATCGGCTTTAGTTTCACGTGTATCTCTTAAGCCGGCAGAGAAAACCCACCTGATATGCGCTCCACACAATTGAATAGAGACGCCGTTGATTTTCTATGGGAATTGCAGAAATGACTTCTAAGCCTCAAAATAATGACTTTTTTTCCTAAGGTGGTAGGAATGAAACTCAGTGCGGGCTGGATGGGGTCCCCCCTGGGCACCGCAGACCTAAGCTTGTTTAACTCCTACCTCTTAAAGGGACCGAGAAAAAATGACCTTTTCTGCACTCCAATGTAAGTCAATGGGGCGATTTTTTGGCTATGTGCTAGAAATGAAATTCAGTGCGGATTGGATGACAGGCACCCTAGGCACCCAGGATCGGCTTTAGTTTCACGTGTATCTCTTAAGCCGGCAGAGAAAACCCACCTGATATGCGCTCCACACAATTGAATAGAGACGCCGTTGATTTTCTATGGGAATTGCAGAAATGACTTCTAAGCCTCAAAATAATGACTTTTTTTCCTAAGGTGGTAGGAATGAAACTCAGTGCGGGCTGGATGGGGTCCCCCCTGGGCACCGCAGACCTAAGCTTGTTTAACTCCTACCTCTTAAAGGGACCGAGAAAAAATGACCTTTTCTGCACTCCAATGTAAGTCAATGGGGCGATTTTTTGGCTATGTGCTAGAAATGAAATTCAGTGCGGATTGGATGACAGGCACCCTAGGCACCCAGGATCGGCTTTAGTTTCACGTGTATCTCTTAAGCCGGCAGAGAAAACCCACCTGATATGCGCTCCACACAATTGAATAGAGACGCCGTTGATTTTCTATGGGAATTGCAGAAATGACTTCTAAGCCTCAAAATAATGACTTTTTTTCCTAAGGTGGTAGGAATGAAACTCAGTGCGGGCTGGATGGGGTCCCCCCTGGGCACCGCAGACCTAAGCTTGTTTAACTCCTACCTCTTAAAGGGACCGAGAAAAAATGACCTTTTCTGCACTCCAATGTAAGTCAATGGGGCGATTTTTTGGCTATGTGCTAGAAATGAAATTCAGTGCGGATTGGATGACAGGCACCCTAGGCACCCAGGATCGGCTTTAGTTTCACGTGTATCTCTTAAGCCGGCAGAGAAAACCCACCTGATATGCGCTCCACACAATTGAATAGAGACGCCGTTGATTTTCTATGGGAATTGCAGAAATGACTTCTAAGCCTCAAAATAATGACTTTTTTTCCTAAGGTGGTAGGAATGAAACTCAGTGCGGGCTGGATGGGGTCCCCCCTGGGCACCGCAGACCTAAGCTTGTTTAACTCCTACCTCTTAAAGGGACCGAGAAAAAATGACCTTTTCTGCACTCCAATGTAAGTCAATGGGGCGATTTTTTGGCTATGTGCTAGAAATGAAATTCAGTGCGGATTGGATGACAGGCACCCTAGGCACCCAGGATCGGCTTTAGTTTCACGTGTATCTCTTAAGCCGGCAGAGAAAACCCACCTGATATGCGCTCCACACAATTGAATAGAGACGCCAGTTGATTTTCTATGGGAATTGCAGAAATGACTTCTAAGCCTCAAAATAATGACTTTTTTTCCTAAGGTGGTAGGAATGAAACTCAGTGCGGGCTGGATGGGGTCCCCCCTGGGCACCGCAGACCTAAGCTTGTTTAACTCCTACCTCTTAAAGGGACCGAGAAAAAATGACCTTTTCTGCACTCCAATGTAAGTCAATGGGGCGATTTTTTGGCTATGTGCTAGAAATGAAATTCAGTGCGGATTGGATGACAGGCACCCTAGGCACCCAGGATCGGCTTTAGTTTCACGTGTATCTCTTAAGCCGGCAGAGAAAACCCACCTGATATGCGCTCCACACAATTGAATTAGAGACGCCGTTGATTTTCTATGGGAATTGCAGAAATGACTTCTAAGCCTCAAAATAATGACTTTTTTTCCTAAGGTGGTAGGAATGAAACTCAGTGCGGGCTGGATGGGGTCCCCCCTGGGCACCGCAGACCTAAGCTTGTTTAACTCCTACCTCTTAAAGGGACCGAGAAAAAATGACCTTTTCTGCACTCCAATGTAAGTCAATGGGGCGATTTTTTGGCTATGTGCTAGAAATGAAATTCAGTGCGGATTGGATGACAGGCACCCTAGGCACCCAGGATCGGCTTTAGTTTCACGTGTATCTCTTAAGCCGGCAGAGAAAATCCACCTGATATGCGCTCCACACAATTGAATAGAGACGCCAGTTGATTTTCTATGGGAATTGCAGAAATGACTTCTAAGCCTCAAAATAATGACTTTTTTTCCTAAGGTGGTAGGAATGAAACTCAGTGCGGGCTGGATGGGGTCCCCCCTGGGCACCGCAGACCTAAGCTTGTTTAACTCCTACCTCTTAAAGGGACCGAGAAAAAATGACCTTTTCTGCACTCCAATGTAAGTCAATGGGGCGATTTTTTGGCTATGTGCTAGAAATGAAATTCAGTGCGGATTGGATGACAGGCACCCTAGGCACCCAGGATCGGCTTTAGTTTCACGTGTATCTCTTAAGCCGGCAGAGAAAACCCACCTGATATGCGCTCCACACAATTGAATAGAGACGCCGTTGATTTTCTATGGGAATTGCAGAAATGACTTCTAAGCCTCAAAATAATGACTTTTTTTCCTAAGGTGGTAGGAATGAAACTCAGTGCGGGCTGGATGGGGTCCCCCCTGGGCACCGCAGACCTAAGCTTGTTTAACTCCTACCTCTTAAAGGGACCGAGAAAAAATGACCTTTTCTGCACTCCAATGTAAGTCAATGGGGCGATTTTTTGGCTATGTGCTAGAAATGAAATTCAGTGCGGATTGGATGACAGGCACCCTAGGCACCCAGGATCGGCTTTAGTTTCACGTGTATCTCTTAAGCCGGCAGAGAAAATCCACCTGATATGCGCTCCACACAATTGAATAGAGACGCCAGTTGATTTTCTATGGGAATTGCAGAAATGACTTCTAAGCCTCAAAATAATGACTTTTTTTCCTAAGGTGGTAGGAATGAAACTCAGTGCGGGCTGGATGGGGTCCCCCCTGGGCACCGCAGACCTAAGCTTGTTTAACTCCTACCTCTTAAAGGGACCGAGAAAAAATGACCTTTTCTGCACTCCAATGTAAGTCAATGGGGCGATTTTTTGGCTATGTGCTAGAAATGAAATTCAGTGCGGATTGGATGACAGGCACCCTAGGCACCCAGGATCGGCTTTAGTTTCACGTGTATCTCTTAAGCCGGCAGAGAAAACCCACCTGATATGCGCTCCACACAATTGAATAGAGACGCCGTTGATTTTCTATGGGAATTGCAGAAATGACTTCTAAGCCTCAAAATAATGACTTTTTTTCCTAAGGTGGTAGGAATGAAACTCAGTGCGGGCTGGATGGGGTCCCCCCTGGGCACCGCAGACCTAAGCTTGTTTAACTCCTACCTCTTAAAGGGACCGAGAAAAAATGACCTTTTCTGCACTCCAATGTAAGTCAATGGGGCGATTTTTTGGCTATGTGCTAGAAATGAAATTCAGTGCGGATTGGATGACAGGCACCCTAGGCACCCAGGATCGGCTTTAGTTTCACGTGTATCTCTTAAGCCGGCAGAGAAAACCCACCTGATATGCGCTCCACACAATTGAATAGAGACGCCGTTGATTTTCTATGGGAATTGCAGAAATGACTTCTAAGCCTCAAAATAATGACTTTTTTTCCTAAGGTGGTAGGAATGAAACTCAGTGCGGGCTGGATGGGGTCCCCCCTGGGCACCGCAGACCTAAGCTTGTTTAACTCCTACCTCTTAAAGGGACCGAGAAAAAATGACCTTTTCTGCACTCCAATGTAAGTCAATGGGGCGATTTTTTGGCTATGTGCTAGAAATGAAATTCAGTGCGGATTGGATGACAGGCACCCTAGGCACCCAGGATCGGCTTTAGTTTCACGTGTATCTCTTAAGCCGGCAGAGAAAACCCACCTGATATGCGCTCCACACAATTGAATAGAGACGCCGTTGATTTTCTATGGGAATTGCAGAAATGACTTCTAAGCCTCAAAATAATGACTTTTTTTCCTAAGGTGGTAGGAATGAAACTCAGTGCGGGCTGGATGGGGTCCCCCCTGGGCACCGCAGACCTAAGCTTGTTTAACTCCTACCTCTTAAAGGGACCGAGAAAAAATGACCTTTTCTGCACTCCAATGTAAGTCAATGGGGCGATTTTTTGGCTATGTGCTAGAAATGAAATTCAGTGCGGATTGGATGACAGGCACCCTAGGCACCCAGGATCGGCTTTAGTTTCACGTGTATCTCTTAAGCCGGCAGAGAAAACCCACCTGATATGCGCTCCACACAATTGAATAGAGACGCCGTTGATTTTCTATGGGAATTGCAGAAATGACTTCTAAGCCTCAAAATAATGACTTTTTTTCCTAAGGTGGTAGGAATGAAACTCAGTGCGGGCTGGATGGGGTCCCCCCTGGGCACCGCAGACCTAAGCTTGTTTAACTCCTACCTCTTAAAGGGACCGAGAAAAAATGACCTTTTCTGCACTCCAATGTAAGTCAATGGGGCGATTTTTTGGCTATGTGCTAGAAATGAAATTCAGTGCGGATTGGATGACAGGCACCCTAGGCACCCAGGATCGGCTTTAGTTTCACGTGTATCTCTTAAGCCGGCAGAGAAAACCCACCTGATATGCGCTCCACACAATTGAATTAGAGACGCCGTTGATTTTCTATGGGAATTGCAGAAATGACTTCTAAGCCTCAAAATAATGACTTTTTTTCCTAAGGTGGTAGGAATGAAACTCAGTGCGGGCTGGATGGGGTCCCCCCTGGGCACCGCAGACCTAAGCTTGTTTAACTCCTACCTCTTAAAGGGACCGAGAAAAAATGACCTTTTCTGCACTCCAATGTAAGTCAATGGGGCGATTTTTTGGCTATGTGCTAGAAATGAAATTCAGTGCGGATTGGATGACAGGCACCCTAGGCACCCAGGATCGGCTTTAGTTTCACGTGTATCTCTTAAGCCGGCAGAGAAAACCCACCTGATATGCGCTCCACACAATTGAATAGAGACGCCGTTGATTTTCTATGGGAATTGCAGAAATGACTTCTAAGCCTCAAAATAATGACTTTTTTTCCTAAGGTGGTAGGAATGAAACTCAGTGCGGGCTGGATGGGGTCCCCCCTGGGCACCGCAGACCTAAGCTTGTTTAACTCCTACCTCTTAAAGGGACCGAGAAAAAATGACCTTTTCTGCACTCCAATGTAAGTCAATGGGGCGATTTTTTGGCTATGTGCTAGAAATGAAATTCAGTGCGGATTGGATGACAGGCACCCTAGGCACCCAGGATCGGCTTTAGTTTCACGTGTATCTCTTAAGCCGGCAGAGAAAACCCACCTGATATGCGCTCCACACAATTGAATAGAGACGCCGTTGATTTTCTATGGGAATTGCAGAAATGACTTCTAAGCCTCAAAATAATGACTTTTTTTCCTAAGGTGGTAGGAATGAAACTCAGTGCGGGCTGGATGGGGTCCCCCCTGGGCACCGCAGACCTAAGCTTGTTTAACTCCTACCTCTTAAAGGGACCGAGAAAAAATGACCTTTTCTGCACTCCAATGTAAGTCAATGGGGCGATTTTTTGGCTATGTGCTAGAAATGAAATTCAGTGCGGATTGGATGACAGGCACCCTAGGCACCCAGGATCGGCTTTAGTTTCACGTGTATCTCTTAAGCCGGCAGAGAAAACCCACCTGATATGCGCTCCACACAATTGAATAGAGACGCCGTTGATTTTCTATGGGAATTGCAGAAATGACTTCTAAGCCTCAAAATAATGACTTTTTTTCCTAAGGTGGTAGGAATGAAACTCAGTGCGGGCTGGATGGGGTCCCCCCTGGGCACCGCAGACCTAAGCTTGTTTAACTCCTACCTCTTAAAGGGACCGAGAAAAAATGACCTTTTCTGCACTCCAATGTAAGTCAATGGGGCGATTTTTTGGCTATGTGCTAGAAATGAAATTCAGTGCGGATTGGATGACAGGCACCCTAGGCACCCAGGATCGGCTTTAGTTTCACGTGTATCTCTTAAGCCGGCAGAGAAAACCCACCTGATATGCGCTCCACACAATTGAATAGAGACGCCGTTGATTTTCTATGGGAATTGCAGAAATGACTTCTAAGCCTCAAAATAATGACTTTTTTTCCTAAGGTGGTAGGAATGAAACTCAGTGCGGGCTGGATGGGGTCCCCCCTGGGCACCGCAGACCTAAGCTTGTTTAACTCCTACCTCTTAAAGGGACCGAGAAAAAATGACCTTTTCTGCACTCCAATGTAAGTCAATGGGGCGATTTTTTGGCTATGTGCTAGAAATGAAATTCAGTGCGGATTGGATGACAGGCACCCTAGGCACCCAGGATCGGCTTTAGTTTCACGTGTATCTCTTAAGCCGGCAGAGAAAACCCACCTGATATGCGCTCCACACAATTGAATAGAGACGCCGTTGATTTTCTATGGGAATTGCAGAAATGACTTCTAAGCCTCAAAATAATGACTTTTTTTCCTAAGGTGGTAGGAATGAAACTCAGTGCGGGCTGGATGGGGTCCCCCCTGGGCACCGCAGACCTAAGCTTGTTTAACTCCTACCTCTTAAAGGGACCGAGAAAAAATGACCTTTTCTGCACTCCAATGTAAGTCAATGGGGCGATTTTTTGGCTATGTGCTAGAAATGAAATTCAGTGCGGATTGGATGACAGGCACCCTAGGCACCCAGGATCGGCTTTAGTTTCACGTGTATCTCTTAAGCCGGCAGAGAAAACCCACCTGATATGCGCTCCACACAATTGAATAGAGACGCCAGTTGATTTTCTATGGGAATTGCAGAAATGACTTCTAAGCCTCAAAATAATGACTTTTTTTCCTAAGGTGGTAGGAATGAAACTCAGTGCGGGCTGGATGGGGTCCCCCCTGGGCACCGCAGACCTAAGCTTGTTTAACTCCTACCTCTTAAAGGGACCGAGAAAAAATGACCTTTTCTGCACTCCAATGTAAGTCAATGGGGCGATTTTTTGGCTATGTGCTAGAAATGAAATTCAGTGCGGATTGGATGACAGGCACCCTAGGCACCCAGGATCGGCTTTAGTTTCACGTGTATCTCTTAAGCCGGCAGAGAAAATCCACCTGATATGCGCTCCACACAATTGAATAGAGACGCCAGTTGATTTTCTATGGGAATTGCAGAAATGACTTCTAAGCCTCAAAATAATGACTTTTTTTCCTAAGGTGGTAGGAATGAAACTCAGTGCGGGCTGGATGGGGTCCCCCCTGGGCACCGCAGACCTAAGCTTGTTTAACTCCTACCTCTTAAAGGGACCGAGAAAAAATGACCTTTTCTGCACTCCAATGTAAGTCAATGGGGCGATTTTTTGGCTATGTGCTAGAAATGAAATTCAGTGCGGATTGGATGACAGGCACCCTAGGCACCCAGGATCGGCTTTAGTTTCACGTGTATCTCTTAAGCCGGCAGAGAAAATCCACCTGATATGCGCTCCACACAATTGAATAGAGACGCCAGTTGATTTTCTATGGGAATTGCAGAAATGACTTCTAAGCCTCAAAATAATGACTTTTTTTCCTAAGGTGGTAGGAATGAAACTCAGTGCTGGGCTGGATGGGGTCCCCCCTGGGCACCGCAGACCTAAGCTTGTTTAACTCCTACCTCTTAAAGGGACCGAGAAAAAATGACCTTTTCTGCACTCCAATGTAAGTCAATGGGGCGATTTTTTGGCTATGTGCTAGAAATGAAATTCAGTGCGGATTGGATGACAGGCACCCTAGGCACCCAATGAAATATATGTTTACATATTGTTGCCTAGACAACGATTACCAGTTTTCCCTATAGGATAAAACGTACTTTTAATAATCTTTAATTAATAGAAAACCCAAATAGTGATCTATATATACAGTGCTATATATTTGTTTAAAAATAGTAGCGTCTGGGAGTTGCTTATTAGTTATATTCCCACGGTGCAGTGTAGCTGACAGAAACTAATAATGTAAGCTAGTGGAGAAGTAAACCCAGTTGATGGCTCTTGTAATTAACTGGGTATAGGAAGTATCGTATTTCTCCAATATACATGTACAACCCAGGTAGGTTGAGAAACAACAGTGTGTTTGTACAGTTGATGTTTGGTTCACAATGGGAGGACTTGTAGTCAGACCGCCGGCCAGTCTGAACAAGGTCCAAAAGAGTAATGAGGATTAGAACCAACAATGAAGTAAGTGTTGCTTATTGGTGGTTGTATCGCACTGTATGACTTGCAAGGGCTTGAAAGGTTTTGCAAATGATCACATTAGTAATAAACATGTATAAGGTTTGAACCCCGTAAATGTGCTTTTTCTGAGTTTCCTAACACACTGTAACGAAACCCAGTATCAGCGTGCTGTGTCAGTTCATGGCTTAGGATTAGCAATCTTCATCTAATGTGAAATAGTCGCTAGAACCAGAGACAGAGCGCTAAGTGGATCTGCAATACACAAGGGATGCTTGCAATTAATTAACTGTGTGTGTGCTGACAGCGTGACTTGTGCTTGTCATAACGCACTGATACACTGTAACAAAAAGGAGGAAGAGAGCGATGCGCTGTGACAGTCTGCGACTATAACTGGCGAGCTCGCCCAGTGGAGTATAGTCGCTAGAATGTTGAAACAGGGCATGATTGTGGCAGGGTTACACCTAGAGTGTGACCCACGGGAGGACCCGTGGTCATAGGTGTTTGCCTCTGTCACGAATGAATCGGCTACACTGATAATGTTTTGCCGCTAGGTTATCGGCTAAAGTAGATATGGGTTAACTAATGGCAATACTGCCAGATCGCTATCTATATTAAAATAACATGCCTTAAAAGACCTGACTAGTTTCGCCAACTACGTTGGCTTTATCAAAGGAGGCATAGATGAGGGGGTGGAGCTAGAAAGGAGTTTTTATACTTTTCAAAAGAGATTGACCCCCAGGTCACAACAGGTTACTCCTATGGTGAACAGGGCCACTACAACGAGGCTTGGATATGCTTGACATAAAGCGCTCTGATTGGAGGTTAGGAAGAATGTTTAAACTGGATGAGAGGGCGCGTTGTTTGAAACGCCGCCCTCTGGCCGTTGTTGACATAGGTGCGGTAATGCGCATGTCATTGGACTTAGTTTAAGAAAGACAATGATCGCAGATGAACTGCGCATGTCTGGGCACTTAGCTATGGATGAAGGTGTTGTGCCGAGTGCGCAGGTCTGTGGACTTAGTGCATGGTGGTACAATTCGCGTGCGTTCTGCGCATGTCGTTGTACTTAGCCTGAAGGGGATGCTGATCACAGTTGAATTGCGCATGTCTGGGCACTTAACCAATATAGAACGTATTGGATCGAATGCGCATGTTTGTGGACACAGTGTATAATTAGTACCTTACATATAAATGCACAAGTCGGCAAAAAAATAGACGTTTATGTTGGCAAAGCTAATATCGGGAGAGAGAGGAAGGAGGAGAAGACTCCAAACTGGTATGTATATTCTCTCTGGTATATTTAGATGAATGTGATGCTTTGTTTTGAGTTGGATTGAAAAAGGACTTAATAGTGATAAAATGTTGGTCCGAGTCCTGTATCACTGCACTTTTGTAGTACTGTGCTAGCTATGAATTATGGAAACCAATCCATATCACATCTATGTAGATGTCAAAAGTAATAATTATTGCTATATTTGGTAGAGGTATGGGACACTGGTTAGTGTCGATAATATATTGTAATAGTTTATTAGGAAAAAGGAAATAAACGTCCAGACAGCGCTGAGAAAGGGGGGGGGGGGGGGGGCAACCTGTTGTGACTACAAAGATATAGAACTGTATGTTGATACACTGATTTATTCAGGATTATAGAAAAGGGGTGTATGTAAATCCCTCGTTAAGCCGTTTGGCGACATGGACTTCAATCTATATATCCATTTAGCTTCTGCTTGTAGGAGTTTCAGGTCTAGATTACCTCTTCTTGGACCTAGGCTAATCTTCTGGATGCCCCAGAAGGTTAAGCCTTTCATGTTACCATCCATGGGCGGCATTCATATGGCGGGCTAAACTTGTGTCGGTCTTGGTACGGATGTTGCTTAAGTGTGAACCTATGCGGTTCTTAAACTGCTGTATAGTCTTTCCTATATACAGCAGGTCGCAAGGGCATTTAGCCGCATATACAAGTCCCTGTGTCTGACAGTTAATGAATTCCTTTATTTTATACTCTTGATGATCATTGGGATTGATAAACGATTTTGTTTTGGTAGGAACTTACAGTATGTACAGCTTCCACATGGGTATGACCCTTGGATGTTGGATTAAGCCATGTAGTTGATGAACCTTGTTTCATTGTTAGTAAGTGGCTGTGTACCAAGTGGTCTTTGAGATTCCTACCCCTGCGGTAAGTGATGGTTGGCTTGTCAGAAATAATATCCTTAAGGTCAGGATCCGCCTGTAGGATTGGCCAGAACTGTGTCAGGGCCTGTCGAATTTCATAATGAGCGACCATCGTATGTACCTATACATCGAATAATATTCTTTGGATTTTTGTTGGTTCTGCGGTTCAGTAGTTCATTTCTGTTGGTGGATTTAGCTCTATGGAAGGCTCGGTGGAGGACACGTTTTGGGTAGCCCCTGCTGCGGAATTTATGATAGAGTACACCGCATTCTTTTAGAAAACTTTCTTCAGTGGAGCAGTTTCTTCGGGCTCTAAAGTACTGTCCCACTGGGATACCCCGTTTAAGGGGTGCTGGATGGAAGCTGGGTCCAATTAAGGAAGCTCGTAGTAGCTGTTTCTTTCCTATAAATGTCCGTTGTGATGTTCCCATCATGTCCTTACCTATAGTTAAATCCAAGAAATTGATGGCATCATCATGGATTTCACTTGTAAGTAAGAGGTTATGTTGTTGTTATTTAATGTTTCGACAAAGGTCTGGAAGGACGCTACATCTCCATCCCATAAAATCAGGATGTCATCGATGTAGCGTCCCCAGAAGATGATTCGATCTGTATACTCTTGCATTTCATCAGTGAATACAAAGGAGGCCTCCCACCACCCTAGATAGAGGTTGGCATATGTGGGTGCACAGCTGGTCCCCATGGCTGTGCCATTTTTCTGCAGGTAAAACCGTTTATCGAAGATAAAAAAGTTGTGTGTCAGTAAAAACTGAAGTAGGTTGACGACAAATTGATTATGGGGGGTAAACGAGTTGCCCCTGGTTGAGAGGAAGTATTTTACTGCTTTGATCCCAAATTCATGTTTAATACTGGTATACAAAGCTTCCACATCAAGACTGGCAGTTTCACATTTTGGGTTACCGTGACGTCCTGTAGCTTGGTGACTGTAGATGTCGTGTCTTTAAGAAAAGACGGGAGAGTCTCCACAAAAGGGATATAGGACTTGGTCAATATATTGACTAATGGTTTCTGTGAGATTTCCATTTCCAGACACTATCGGTCGTCCCGGGATTGGTGTCTTTTTCTTGTGTACTTTAGGTAATGAATAAAACGTGGCTATTGTCGGGGTGGCGTTATATAGCACTTTGAATTCTGAGTCTGTAATCAGGGCATTACCTTTAGCTTCCAGGAGGATGTCACGAAGTTGTAATTGATAGTTTTTCGAAGGGTCTTGTTTGAGAATTTCATATGTATTTGTGTCGTTTAATAATGCTCATACACATCTGTTGTACCTAGGGGTGTCCATAATCACAAGGTTTCCCCTTTATCGGAAGGTTTAATTACGATATCCTGATTTTGCATTAATTTCTTAAGAGCCATATTCTCATGATGTTGTGAGATTTTGGTTGAAATTGGAGACTTTTTTATTGATTCTTTCAATGTCATTACAAACCAGATTGACAAACTTGTCAATGTTGTGGAGTGTCATAAGAGGTGGTGTGAATAGTGATTTTGGTCTCAGAGTCGATGCCGGAGCTGAGAAATGACTTGTTCCCGTCTGATTTTCTGATTCTAATGCTAATAATGCATCAAGGGCCTCTCTCTCACGAGCGGAGAGGGTGCCGGGATTCTGTTGTTTATTTTTAAAGAGATTTATGTAATGCCAACTTTCTGGCGAAAAGGTGGACATCTTTGATCCAAGTAAATTTGTCAAGTATGGCGTCGGGGTATAGGTAAGTCCTTTCTCTAATAACTGTAATTCATGGGTATCCAATGTTTGTTTTGGAAAGATTTAGTATCTGAGGTTTATCGGCTACTTCCTCTGCTTGTATGCCCATTGGCTTCCGATCTCGCAGTTGCGCCGGTCCTAAAAAATGTGTCAATTGTGGAGCTTGTAAATTCATAGTAGATGGTGCATTGGTATGTGCAGGCATGTATTTGTGTCAAAGTGGGAAGGGGACCAGTGGTAAGGGTGTGTGGTCATTTGAACTGTGGAATGGTGGTGCTGGTAAATTGTAAATAGAGGACGAAGGTGATGGTCCCAAGGATTGTGTACTTGGTTGTGCGGGCATCCATTGTTGTGGGGCTTGTGCTTGATTAGGTTGGTAATTGTACGTTCGGAATTTTCTCTGAACTCGTTTGTTCCTTGATTTTGATCTCTGTCGAGTTGTTTGTGCTGGTGCAAAAGTGTTGGTTTGTGATGAAATGTCGTCAGTCCCAGAGTAATCAGATTCAGAGTAGTCTGAAAACGAAGGTCTTTTAAATTGAGTGGGGCTGGGTCTGTAAATGTCTCCGGACTCAAAATCTCTCTTATCTCTTATGTATTTCCGATGTTTGCGTTCTTTAATCTCGGATTGGTAGATATCAAGATGTCGTTGTAATCGAGTTTCGTAGTTCGTGAATTCTGGGTTACTGCTAAAGAATTGAATCTGTTCTAATTGTACTTCCAATTGAGTGTTGATTTTGGCAAAAAACTGTCTTTTCATGGGTTAGAAGGTACTCAAGCATTCGTATGGAGTTTGCCGTCATTAATTCGTGCCAGCCTTGCATGACTACAGCATCCTCCTGGTGAGAGTTGGGCTTGAGATTTATACGTAAGCCCGATATACCAGTTTCTGTTGGATGTACGTTTCCAAGCTGCTTATCTCCCACCAGGATCGAATGTAATTTTTGTAGGTTTTTTGTAGCTCCTTGAAGGCAGTGTTAATGTCGATGCTGTTTAGAGGTAAATCGGTCAAAGAGAACACTTGTGTAGCTGCGTTTTGGAGGGACTCATTTGTTAATTTGTTGGATAAGAAACTTGCCATTATTTGTCAAACTGGTAATTTTGAAAACTTGACCCGGACAGATAATCCGGTGGTAGGATCGAGAAAGAGAGGGGTAACTCTCAGTACTAGGGATAAGGATTGTGATCCCTGTCCTATTAGGAGGTAATGAAATATATGTTTACATATTGTTGCCTAGACAACGATTACCAGTTTCCCTATAGGATAAAACGTAACTTTTAATAATCTTTAATTAATAGAAACCCAAATAGTGATCTATATATACAGTGCTATATATTTGTTTAAAAATAGTAGCGTCTGGGAGTTGCTTATTAGTTATATTCCCACGGTGCAGTGTAGCTGACAGAAACTAATAATGTAAGCTAGTGGAGAAGTAAACCCAGTTGATGGCTCTTGTAATTAACTGGGTATAGGAAGTATCGTATTTCTCCAATATACATGTACAACCAAGGTAGGTTGAGAAACAACAGTGTGTTTGTACAGTTGATGTTTGGTTCACAATGGGAGGACTTGTAGTCAGACCGCCGGCCAGTCTGAACAAGGTCCAAAAGAGTATGAGGATTAGAACCAACAATGAAGTAAGTGTGCTTATTGGTGGTTGTATCGCACTGTATGACTTGCAAGGCTTGAAAGGTTTTGCAAATGATCACATTAGTATAAACATGTATAGGTTTGAACCCCGTAAATGTGCTTTTTCTGAGTTTCCTAACACACTGTAACGAAACCCAGTATCGAGCGTGCTGTGTCAGTTCATGGCTTAGGATTAGCAATCTTCATCTAATGTGAAATAGTCGCTAGAACCAGAGACAGAGCGCTAAGTGATCTGCAATACACAAGGGATGCTTGCAATTAATTAACTGTGTGTGTGCTGACAGCGTGACTTGTGCTTGTCATAACGCACTGATACACTGTAACAAAAAGGAGGAAGAGAGCGATGCGCTGTGACAGTCTGCGACTATAACTGGCGAGCTCGCCCAGTGGAGTATAGTCGCTAGAATGTGAAACAGGGCATGATTGTGGCAGGGTTACACCTAGAGTGTGACCCACGGGAGGACCCGTGGTCATAGGTGTTTGCCTCTGTCACGAATGAATCGGCTACACTGATAATGTTTTGCCGCTAGGTTATCGGCTAAAGTAGATATGGGTTAACTAATGGCAATACTGCCAGATCGCTATCTATATTAAAATAACATGCCTTAAAAGACCTGACTAGTTTCGCCAACTACGTTGGCTTTATCAAAGGAGGCATAGATGAGGGGGTGGAGCTAGAAGGAGTTTTTATACTTTTCAAAAGAGATTGACCCCCAGGTCACAACAGGTTACTCCTATGTGAACAGGGCACTACAACGAGGCTTGGATATGCTTGACATAAAGCGCTCTGATTGGAGGTTAGGAAGAATGTTTAAACTGGATGAGAGGGCGCGTTGTTTGAAACGCCGCCCTCTGGCCGTTGTTGACATAGGTGCGGTAATGCGCATGTCATTGGACTTAGTTTAAGAAAGACAATGATCGCAGATGAACTGCGCATGTCTGGGCACTTAGCTATGGATGAAGGTGTTGTGCCGAGTGCGCAGGTCTGTGGACTTAGTGCATGGTGGTACAATTCGCGTGCGTTCTGCGCATGTCGTTGTACTTAGCCTGAAGGGGATGCTGATCACAGTTGAATTGCGCATGTCTGGGCACTTAACCAATATAGAACGTATTGGATCGAATGCGCATGTTTGTGGACACAGTGTATAATTAGTACCTTACATATAAATGCACAAGTCGGCAAAAAATAGACGTTTATGTTGGCAAAGCTAATATCGGGAGAGAGAGGAAGGAGGAGAAGACTCCAAACTGGTATGTATATTCTCTCTGGTATATTTAGATGAATGTGATGCTTTGTTTTGAGTTGGATTGAAAAAGGACTTAATAGTGATAAAATGTTGGTCCCGAGTCCTGTATCACTGCACTTTTGTAGTACTGTGCTAGCTATGAATTATGGAAACCAATCCATATCACATCTATGTAGATGTCAAAAGTAATAATTATTGCTATATTTGGTAGAGGTATGGGACACTGGTTAGTGTCGATCATATATTGTAATAGTTTATTAGGAAAAAGGAAAATAAACGTCCAGACAGCGCTGAGAAAGGGGGGGGGGGGGGGGGGGGGGGGGGCAACCTGTTGTGACTACAAAGATATAGAACTGTATGTTGATACACTGATTTATTCAGGATTATAGAAAAGGGGTGTATGTAAATCCCTCGTTTAAGCCGTTTGGCGACATGGACTTCAATCTATATATCCATTTAGCTTCTGCTTGTAGGAGTTTCAGGTCTAGATTACCTCTTCTTGGACCTAGGCTAATCTTCTGGATGCCCCAGAAGGTTAAGCCTTTCATGTTACCTCCATGGGCGGCATTCATATGGCGGGCTAAACTTGTGTCGGTCTTGGTACGGATGTTGCTTAAGTGTGAACCTATGCGGTTCTTAAACTGCTGTATAGTCTTTCCTATATACAGCAGGTCGCAAGGGCATTTAGCCGCATATACAAGTCCCTGTGTCTGACAGTTAATGAATTCCTTTATTTTATACTCTTGATGATCATTGGGATTGATAAACGATTTTGTTTTGGGTAGGAACTTACAGTATGTACAGCTTCCACATGGGTATGACCCTTGGATGTTGGATTTAAGCCATGTAGTTGATGAACTTGTTTCATTGTTAGTAAAGTGGCTGTGTACCAAGTGGTCTTTGAGATTCCTACCCCTGCGGTAAGTGATGGTTGGCTTGTCAGAAATAATATCCTTAAGGTCAGGATCCGCCTGTAGGATTGGCCAGAACTGTGTCAGGGCCTGTCGAATTTCATAATGAGCGACATCGTATGTACCTATACATCGAATAATATTCTTTGGATTTTTGTTGGTTCTGCGGTTCAGTAGTTCATTTCTGTTGGTGGATTTAGCTCTATGGAAGGCTCGGTGGAGGACACGTTTTGGGTAGCCCCTGCTGCGGAATTTATGATAGAGTACACCGCATTCTTTTAGAAAACTTTCTTCAGTGGAGCAGTTTCTTCGGGCTCTAAGGTACTGTCCCACTGGGATACCCCGTTTAAGGGGTGCTGGATGGAAGCTGGTCCAATTAAGGAAGCTCGTAGTAGCTGTTTCTTTCCTATAAATGTCCGTTGTGATGTTCCCATTCATGTCCTTACCTATAGTTAAATCCAAGAAATTGATGGCATCATCATGGATTTCACTTGTAAGTAAGAGGTTTATGTTGTTGTTATTTAATGTTTCGACAAAGGTCTGGAAGGACGCTACATCTCCATCCCATAAGATCAGGATGTCATCGATGTAGCGTCCCCAGAAGATGATTCGATCTGTATACTCTTGCATTTCATCAGTGAATACAAAGGAGGCCTCCCACCACCCTAGATAGAGGTTGGCATATGTGGGTGCACAGCTGGTCCCCATGGCTGTGCCATTTTTCTGCAGGTAAAACCGTTTATCGAAGATAAAAAAGTTGTGTGTCAGTAAAAACTGAAGTAGGTTGACGACAAATTGATTATGGGGGGTAAACGAGTTGCCCCTGGTTGAGAGGAAGTATTTTACTGCTTTGATCCCAAATTCATGTTTAATACTGGTATACAAAGCTTCCACATCAAGACTGGCAAGTTTCACATTTTGGGTTACCGTGACGTCCTGTAGCTTGGTGACTGTAGATGTCGTGTCTTTAAGAAAAGACGTTGTCTAGGCAACAATATGTAAACAGAAATGAAATTCAGTGCGGACTGGATGACAGGCACCCTAGGCACCCAGGATCGGCTTTAGTTTCACGTGTATCTCTTAAGGCGGCAGAGAAAATCCACCTGATATGCGCTCCACACAATTGAATAGAGACGCCATTGATTTTCTATGGGAATTGCAGAAATGACTTCTAAGCCTCAAAATAATGACTTTTTTTCCTAAGGTGGTAGGAATGAAACTCAGTGCGGGCTGGATGGGGTCCCCCCTGGGCACCGCAGACCTAAGCTTGTTTAACTCCTACCTCTTAAAGGGACCGAGAAAAAAATGACCTTTTCTGCACTCCAATGTAAGTCAATGGGGCGATTTTTGGCTATGTGCTAGAAATGAAATTCAGTGCGGATTGGATGACAGGCACCCTAGGCACCCAGGATCGGCTTTAGTTTCATGTGTATCTCTTAAGCCGGCAGAGAAAACCCACCTGATATGCGCTCCACACAATTGAATAGAGACGCCGTTGATTTTCTATGGGAATTGCAGAAATGACTTCTAAGCCTCAAAATAATGAATTTTTTTCCTAAGGTGGTAGGAATGAAACTCAGTGCGGGCTGGATGGGGTCCCCCCCTGGGCACCGCAGCTCTAAGCTTGTTTAACTCCTACCTCTTAAAGGGACCGAGAAAAAATGACCTTTTTCTGCACTCCAATGTAAGTCAAATGGGGCGATTTTTTGGCTATGTGCTAGAAATGAAATTCAGTGCGGATTGGATGACAGGCACCCTAGGCACCCAGGATCGGCTTTAGTTTCACGTGTATCTCTTAAGCGGCAGAGAAAATCCACCTGATATGCGCTCCACACAATTGAATAGAGACGCCGTTGATTTTCTATGGGAATTGCAGAAATGACTTCTAAGCCTCAAATAATGACTTTTTTTCCTAAGGTGGTAGGAATGAAACTCAGTGTGGGGCTGGATGGGGTCCCCCCTGGGCACCGCAGACCTAAGCTTGTTTAGACTCCTACCTCTTAAGGGACCGAGAAAAAAATGACCTTTTTCTGCACTCCAATGTAAGTCAATGGGGCGATTTTTTGGCTATGTGCTAGAAATGAATTCAGTGCGGATTGGATGACAGGCACCCTAGGCACCCAGGATCGGCTTTAGTTTCACGTGTATCTCTTAAGCCGGCAGAGAAAACCCACCTGATATGCGCTCCACACAATTGAATTAGAGACGCCGTTGATTTTCTATGGGAATTGCAGAAATGACTTCTAAGCCTCAAAATAATGACTTTTTTTCCTAAGGTGGTAGGAATGAAACTCAGTGCGGGCTGGATGGGGTCCCCCCTGGGCACCGCAGCTCTAAGCTTGTTTAACTCCTACCTCTTAAAGGGACCGAGAAAAAATGACCTTTTCTGCACTCCAATGTAAGTCAATGGGGCGATTTTTTGGCTATGTGCTAGAAATGAAATTCAGTGCGGATTGGATGACAGGCACCCTAGGCACCCAGGATCGGCTTTAGTTTCACGTGTATCTCTTAAGGCGGCAGAGAAAATCCACCTGATATGCGCTCCACACAATTGAATAGAGACGCCATTGATTTTCTATGGGAATTGCAGAAATGACTTCTAAGCCTCAAAATAATGACTTTTTTTCCTAAGGTGGTAGGAATGAAACTCAGTGCGGGCTGGATGGGGTCCCCCCTGGGCACCGCCGACCTAAGCTTGTTTAACTCCTACCTCTTAAAGGGGCCGAGAAAAAATGACCTTTTCTGCACTCCAATGTAAGTCAATGGGGCGATTTTTTGGCTATGTGCTAGAAATGAAATTCAGTGCGGAATTGGATGACAGGCACCCTAGGCACCCAGGATCGGCTTTAGTTTCACGTGTATCTCTTAAGCCGGCAGAGAAAACCCACCTGATATGCGCTCCACACAATTGAATTAGAGACGCCGTTGATTTTCTATGGGAATTGCAGAAATGACTTCTAAGCCTCAAAATAATGACTTTTTTTCCTAAGGTGGTAGGAATGAAACTCAGTGCGGGCTGGATGGGGTTCCCCCTGGGCACCGCAGACCTAAGCTTGTTTAACTCCTACCTCTTAAAGGGACCGAGAAAAAATGACCTTTTCTGCACTCCAATGTAAGTCAATGGGGCGATTTTTTGGCTATGTGCTAGAAATGAAATTCAGTGCGGATTGGATGACAGCACCCTAGGCACCCAGGATCGGCTTTAGTTTCATGTGTATCTCTTAAGCCGGCAGAGAAAACCCACCTGATATGCGCTCCACACAATTGAATAGAAACGCCGTTGATTTTCTATGGGAATTGCAGAAATGACTTCTAAGCCTCAAAATAATGACTTTTTTTCCTAAGGTGGTAGGAATGAAACTCAGTGCGGGCTGGATGGGGTCCCCCCTGGGCACCGCAGCTCTAAGCTTGTTTAACTCCTACCTCTTAAAGGGACCGAGAAAAAATGACCTTTTCTGCACTCCAATGTAAGTCAATGGGGCGATTTTTTGGCTATGTGCTAGAAAATAAATTCAGTGCGGATTGGATGACAGGCACCCTAGGCACCCAGGATCGGCTTTAGTTTCACGTGTATCTCTTAAGGCGGCAGAGAAAATCCACCTGATATGCGCTCCACACAATTGAATAGAGACGCCATTGATTTTCTATGGGAATTGCAGAAATGACTTCTAAGCCTCAAAATAATGACTTTTTTTCCTAGGTGGTAGGAATGAAACTCAGTGTGGGCTGGATGGGGTCCCCCCTGGGCACCGCAGACCTAAGCTTGTTTAACTCCTACCTCTTAAAGGGACCGAGAAAAAATGACCTTTTCTGCACTCCAATGTAAGTCAATGGGCGATTTTTGGCTATGTGCTAGAAATGAAATTCAGTGCGGATTGGATGACAGGCACCCTAGGCACCCAGGATCGGCTTTAGTTTCACGTGTATCTCTTAAGCCGGCAGAGAAAACCCACCTGATATGCGCTCCACACAATTGAATTAGAGACGCCGTTGATTTTCTATGGGAATTGCAGAAATGACTTCTAAGCCTCAAAATAATGACTTTTTTTTCCTAAGGTGGTAGGAATGAAACTCAGTGCGGGCTGGATGGGGTCCCCCTGGGCACCGCAGACCTAAGCTTGTTTAACTCCTACCTCTTAAAGGGACCGAGAAAAAATGACCTTTTCTGCACTCCAATGTAAGTCAATGGGGCGATTTTTTGGCTATGTGCTAGAAATGAAATTCAGTGCGGATTGGATGACAGGCACCCTAGGCACCCAGGATCGGCTTTAGTTTATCGTGTATCTCTTAAGCCGGCAGAGAAAACCCACCTGATATGCGCTCCACACAATTGAATAGAAGACGCCAGTTGATTTTCTATGGGAATTGCAGAAATGACTTCTAAGCCTCAAAATAATGACTTTTTTCCTAAGGTGGTAGGAATGAAACTCAGTGCGGGGCTGGATGGGGTCCCCCCTGGGCACCGCAGACTCTAAGCTTGTTTAACTCCTACCTCTTAAAGGGACCGAGAAAAAATGACCTTTTTCTGCACTCCAATGTAAGTCAATGGGGCGATTTTTTGGCTATGTGCTAGAAATGAAATTCAGTGCGGATTGGATGACAGGCACCCTAGGCACCCAGGATCGGCTTTAGTTTCACGTGTATCTCTTAAGGCCGGCAGAGAAAATCCCACCTGATATGCGCTCCACACAATTGAATTAGAGACGCCATTGATTTTCTATGGGAATTGCAGAAATGACTTCTAAGCCTCAAAATAATGACTTTTTTTCCTAAGGTGGTAGGAATGAAACTCAGTGTGGGCTGGATGGGGTCCCCCCTGGGCACCGCAGACCTAAGCTTGTTTAACTCCTACCTCTTAAAGGAACCGAGAAAAAATGACCTTTTCTGCACTCCAATGTAAGTCAATGGGGCGATTTTTTGGCTATGTGCTAGAAATGAAATTCAGTGCGGATTGGATGACAGGCACCCTAGGCACCCAGGATCGGCTTTAGTTTCACGTGTATCTCTTAAGCCGGCAGAGAAAAACCCACCTGATATGCGCTCCACACAATTGAATTAGAGACGCCGTTGATTTTCTATGGGAATTGCAGAAATGACTTCTAAGCCTCAAAATAATGACTTTTTTTCCTAAGGTGGTAGGAATGAAACTCAGTGCGGGCTGGATGGGGTCCCCCCTTGGGCACCGCAGACCTAAGCTTGTTTAACTCCTACCTCTTAAAGGGACCGAGAAAAAATGACATTTTCTGCACTCCAATGTAAGTCAATGAAGGCGATTTTTTGGCTATGTGCTAGAAATGAAATTCAGTGCGGATTGGATGACAGGCACCCTAGGCACCCAGGATCAGCTTTAGTTTTCACGTGTATCTCTTAAGGCGGCAGAGAAAACCACCTGATATGCGCTCCACACAATTGAATAGAGACGCCGTTGATTTTCTATGGGAATTGCAGAAATGACTTCTAAGCCTCAAAATAATGACTTTTTTTCCTAAGGTGGTAGGAATGAAACTCAGTGCGGGCTGGATGGGGTCCCCCCTGGGCACCGCAGACCTAAGCTTGTTTAACTCCTACCTCTTAAAGGGACCGAGAAAAATGACCTTTTCTGCACTCCAATGTAAGTCAATGGGGCGATTTTTTGGCTATGTGCTAGAAATGAAATTCAGTGCGGATTGGATGACAGGCACCCTAGGCACCCAGGATCGGCTTTAGTTTCACGTGTATCTCTTAAGCCGGCAGAGAAAACCCACCTGATATGCGCTCCACACAATTGAATAGAGACGCCGTTGATTTTCTATGGGAATTGCAGAAATGACTTCTAAGCCTCAAAATAATGACTTTTTTTCCTAAGGTGGTAGGAATGAAACTCAGTGCGGGCTGGATGGGGTCCCCCCTGGGCACCGCAGACCTAAGCTTGTTTAACTCCTACCTCTTAAGGGACCGAGAAAAAATGACCTTTTCTGCACTCCAATGTAAGTCAATGGGGCGATTTTTTGGCTATGTGCTAGAAATGAAATTCAGTGCGGATTGGATGACAGGCACCCTAGGCACCCAGGATCGGCTTTAGTTTCACGTGTATCTCTTAAGCCGGCAGAGAAAACCCACCTGATATGCGCTCCACACAATTGAATAGAGACGCCGTTGATTTTCTATGGGAATTGCAGAAATGACTTCTAAGCCTCAAAATAATGACTTTTTTTCCTAAGGTGGTAGGAATGAAACTCAGTGCGGGCTGGATGGGGTCCCCCCTGGGCACCGCAGACCTAAGCTTGTTTAACTCCTACCTCTTAAAGGGACCGAGAAAAAATGACCTTTTCTGCACTCCAATGTAAGTCAATGGGGCGATTTTTTGGCTATGTGCTAGAAATGAAATTCAGTGCGGATTGGATGACAGGCACCCTAGGCACCCAGGATCGGCTTTAGTTTCACGTGTATCTCTTAAGCCGGCAGAGAAAACCCACCTGATATGCGCTCCACACAATTGAATAGAGACGCCGTTGATTTTCTATGGGAATTGCAGAAATGACTTCTAAGCCTCAAAATAATGACTTTTTTTTCCTAAGGTGGTAGGAATGAAACTCAGTGCGGGCTGGATGGGGTCCCCCCTGGGCACCGCAGACCTAAGCTTGTTTAACTCCTACCTCTTAAAGGGACCGAGAAAAAATGACCTTTTCTGCACTCCAATGTAAGTCAATGGGGCGATTTTTTGGCTATGTGCTAGAAATGAAATTCAGTGCGGATTGGATGACAGGCACCCTAGGCACCCAGGATCGGCTTTAGTTTCACGTGTATCTCTTAAGCCGGCAGAGAAAACCCACCTGATATGCGCTCCACACAATTGAATAGAGACGCCGTTGATTTTCTATGGGAATTGCAGAAATGACTTCTAAGCCTCAAAATAATGACTTTTTTTCCTAAGGTGGTAGGAATGAAACTCAGTGCGGCTGGATGGGGTCCCCCCTGGGCACCGCAGACCTAAGCTTGTTTAACTCCTACCTCTTAAAGGGACCGAGAAAAAATGACCTTTTCTGCACTCCAATGTAAGTCAATGGGGCGATTTTTTGGCTATGTGCTAGAAATGAAATTCAGTGCGGATTGGATGACAGGCACCCTAGGCACCCAGGATCGGCTTTAGTTTCACGTGTATCTCTTAAGCCGGCAGAGAAAACCCACCTGATATGCGCTCCACACAATTGAATAGAGACGCCGTTGATTTTCTATGGGAATTGCAGAAATGACTTCTAAGCCTCAAAATAATGACTTTTTTTCCTAAGGTGGTAGGAATGAAACTCAGTGCGGGCTGGATGGGGTCCCCCTGGGCACCGCAGACCTAAGCTTGTTTAACTCCTACCTCTTAAAGGGACCGAGAAAAAATGACCTTTTCTGCACTCCAATGTAAGTCAATGGGGCGATTTTTTGGCTATGTGCTAGAAATGAAATTCAGTGCGGATTGGATGACAGGCACCCTAGGCACCCAGGATCGGCTTTAGTTTCACGTGTATCTCTTAAGCCGGCAGAGAAAACCCACCTGATATGCGCTCCACACAATTGAATAGAGACGCCGTTGATTTTCTATGGGAATTGCAGAAATGACTTCTAAGCCTCAAAATAATGACTTTTTTTCCTAAGGTGGTAGGAATGAAACTCAGTGCGGGCTGGATGGGGTCCCCCCTGGGCACCGCAGACCTAAGCTTGTTTAACTCCTACCTCTTAAAGGGACCGAGAAAAAATGACCTTTTCTGCACTCCAATGTAAGTCAATGGGGCGATTTTTTGGCTATGTGCTAGAAATGAAATTCAGTGCGGATTGGATGACAGGCACCCTAGGCACCCAGGATCGGCTTTAGTTTCACGTGTATCTCTTAAGCCGGCAGAGAAAACCCACCTGATATGCGCTCCACACAATTGAATAGAGACGCCGTTGATTTTCTATGGGAATTGCAGAAATGACTTCTAAGCCTCAAATTATGACTTTTTTTCCTAAGGTGGTAGGAATGAAACTCAGTGCGGGCTGGATGGGGTCCCCCCTGGGCACCGCAGACCTAAGCTTGTTTAACTCCTACCTCTTAAAGGGACCGAGAAAAAATGACCTTTTCTGCACTCCAATGTAAGTCAATGGGGCGATTTTTTGGCTATGTGCTAGAAATGAAATGCAGTGCGGATTGGATGACAGGCACCCTAGGCACCCAGGATCGGCTTTAGTTTCACGTGTATCTCTTAAGCCGGCAGAGAAAACCCACCTGATATGCGCTCCACACAATTGAATAGAGACGCCGTTGATTTTCTATGGGAATTGCAGAAATGACTTCTAAGCCTCAAAATAATGACTTTTTTTCCTAAGGTGGTAGGAATGAAACTCAGTGCGGGCTGGATGGGGTCCCCCCTGGGCACCGCAGACCTAAGCTTGTTTAACTCCTACCTCTTAAAGGGACCGAGAAAAAATGACCTTTTCTGCACTCCAATGTAAGTCAATGGGGCGATTTTTTGGCTATGTGCTAGAAATGAAATTCAGTGCGGATTGGATGACAGGCACCCTAGGCACCCAGGATCGGCTTTAGTTTCACGTGTATCTCTTAAGCCGGCAGAGAAAACCCACCTGATATGCGCTCCACACAATTGAATAGAGACGCCGTTGATTTTCTATGGGAATTGCAGAAATGACTTCTAAGCCTCAAAATAATGACTTTTTTTCCTAAGGTGGTAGGAATGAAACTCAGTGCGGGCTGGATGGGGTCCCCCTGGGCACCGCAGACCTAAGCTTGTTTAACTCCTACCTCTTAAAGGGACCGAGAAAAAATGACCTTTTCTGCACTCCAATGTAAGTCAATGGGGCGATTTTTTGGCTATGTGCTAGAAATGAAATTCAGTGCGGATTGGATGACAGGCACCCTAGGCACCCAGGATCGGCTTTAGTTTCACGTGTATCTCTTAAGCCGGCAGAGAAAACCCACCTGATATGCGCTCCACACAATTGAATAGAGACGCCGTTGATTTTCTATGGGAATTGCAGAAATGACTTCTAAGCCTCAAAATAATGACTTTTTTTCCTAAGGTGGTAGGAATGAAACTCAGTGCGGGCTGGATGGGGTCCCCCCTGGCACCGCAGACCTAAGCTTGTTTAACTCCTACCTCTTAAAGGGACCGAGAAAAAATGACCTTTCTGCACTCCAATGTAAGTCAATGGGGCGATTTTTTGGCTATGTGCTAGAAATTAAATTCAGTGCGGATTGGATGACAGGCACACCCTAGGCACCCAGGATCGGCTTTAGTTTCACGTGTATCTCTTAAGCCGGCAGAGAAAACCCACCTGATATGCGCTCCACACAATTGAATAGAGACGCCGTTGATTTTCTATGGGAATTGCAGAAATGACTTCTAAGCCTCAAAATAATGACTTTTTTTCCTAAGGTGGTAGGAATGAAACTCAGTGCGGGCTGGATGGGGTCCCCCCTGGGCACCGCAGACCTAAGCTTGTTTAACTCCTACCTCTTAAAGGGACCGAGAAAAAATGACCTTTTCTGCACTCCAATGTAAGTCAATGGGGCGATTTTTTGGCTATGTGCTAGAAATGAAATTCAGTGCGGATTGGATGACAGGCACCCTAGGCACCCAGGATCGGCTTTAGTTTCACGTGTATCTCTTAAGCCGGCAGAGAAAACCCACCTGATATGCGCTCCACACAATTGAATAGAGACGCCGTTGATTTTCTATGGGAATTGCAGAAATGACTTCTAAGCCTCAAAATAATGACTTTTTTTCCTAAGGTGGTAGGAATGAAACTCAGTGCGGGCTGGATGGGGTCCCCCCTGGGCACCGCAGACCTAAGCTTGTTTAACTCCTACCTCTTAAAGGGACCGAGAAAAAATGACCTTTTCTGCACTCCAATGTAAGTCAATGGGGCGATTTTTTGGCTATGTGCTAGAAATGAAATTCAGTGCGGATTGGATGACAGGCACCCTAGGCACCCAGGATCGGCTTTAGTTTCACGTGTATCTCTTAAGCCGGCAGAGAAAACCCACCTGATATGCGCTCCACACAATTGAATAGAGACGCCGTTGATTTTCTATGGGAATTGCAGAAATGACTTCTAAGCCTCAAAATAATGACTTTTTTTCCTAAGGTGGTAGGAATGAAACTCAGTGCGGGCTGGATGGGGTCCCCCCTGGGCACCGCAGACCTAAGCTTGTTTAACTCCTACCTCTTAAAGGGACCGAGAAAAAATGACCTTTTCTGCACTCCAATGTAAGTCAATGGGGCGATTTTTTGGCTATGTGCTAGAAATGAAATTCAGTGCGGATTGGATGACAGGCACCCTAGGCACCCAGGATCGGCTTTAGTTTCACGTGTATCTCTTAAGCCGGCAGAGAAAACCCACCTGATATGCGCTCCACACAATTGAATAGAGACGCCGTTGATTTTCTATGGGAATTGCAGAAATGACTTCTAAGCCTCAAAATAATGACTTTTTTTCCTAAGGTGGTAGGAATGAAACTCAGTGCGGGCTGGATGGGGTCCCCCCTGGGCACCGCAGACCTAAGCTTGTTTAACTCCTACCTCTTAAAGGGACCGAGAAAAAATGACCTTTTCTGCACTCCAATGTAAGTCAATGGGGCGATTTTTTGGCTATGTGCTAGAAATGAATTCAGTGCGGATTGGATGACAGGCACCCTAGGCACCCAGGATCGGCTTTAGTTTCACGTGTATCTCTTAAGCCGGCAGAGAAAACCCACCTGATATGCGCTCCACACAATTGAATAGAGACGCCGTTGATTTTCTATGGGAATTGCAGAAATGACTTCTAAGCCTCAAAATAATGACTTTTTTTCCTAAGGTGGTAGGAATGAAACTCAGTGCGGGCTGGATGGGGTCCCCCCTGGGCACCGCAGACCTAAGCTTGTTTAACTCCTACCTCTTAAAGGGACCGAGAAAAAATGACCTTTTCTGCACTCCAATGTAAGTCAATGGGGCGATTTTTTGGCTATGTGCTAGAAATGAAATTCAGTGCGGATTGGATGACAGGCACCCTAGGCACCCAGGATCGGCTTTAGTTTCACGTGTATCTCTTAAGCCGGCAGAGAAAACCCACCTGATATGCGCTCCACACAATTGAATAGAGACGCCGTTGATTTTCTATGGGAATTGCAGAAATGACTTCTAAGCCTCAAAATAATGACTTTTTTTCCTAAGGTGGTAGGAATGAAACTCAGTGCGGGCTGGATGGGGTCCCCCCTGGGCACCGCAGACCTAAGCTTGTTTAACTCCTACCTCTTAAAGGGACCGAGAAAAAATGACCTTTTCTGCACTCCAATGTAAGTCAATGGGGCGATTTTTTGGCTATGTGCTAGAAATGAAATTCAGTGCGGATTGGATGACAGGCACCCTAGGCACCCAGGATCGGCTTTAGTTTCACGTGTATCTCTTAAGCCGGCAGAGAAAACCCACCTGATATGCGCTCCACACAATTGAATAGAGACGCCGTTGATTTTCTATGGGAATTGCAGAAATGACTTCTAAGCCTCAAAATAATGACTTTTTTTCCTAAGGTGGTAGGAATGAAACTCAGTGCGGGCTGGATGGGGTCCCCCCTGGGCACCGCAGACCTAAGCTTGTTTAACTCCTACCTCTTAAAGGGACCGAGAAAAAATGACCTTTTCTGCACTCCAATGTAAGTCAATGGGGCGATTTTTTGGCTATGTGCTAGAAATGAAATTCAGTGCGGATTGGATGACAGGCACCCTAGGCACCCAGGATCGGCTTTAGTTTCACGTGTATCTCTTAAGCCGGCAGAGAAAACCCACCTGATATGCGCTCCACACAATTGAATAGAGACGCCGTTGATTTTCTATGGGAATTGCAGAAATGACTTCTAAGCCTCAAAATAATGACTTTTTTTCCTAAGGTGGTAGGAATGAAACTCAGTGCGGGCTGGATGGGGTCCCCCCTGGGCACCGCAGACCTAAGCTTGTTTAACTCCTACCTCTTAAAGGGACCGAGAAAAAATGACCTTTTCTGCACTCCAATGTAAGTCAATGGGGCGATTTTTTGGCTATGTGCTAGAAATGAAATTCAGTGCGGATTGGATGACAGGCACCCTAGGCACCCAGGATCGGCTTTAGTTTCACGTGTATCTCTTAAGCCGGCAGAGAAAACCCACCTGATATGCGCTCCACACAATTGAATAGAGACGCCGTTGATTTTCTATGGGAATTGCAGAAATGACTTCTAAGCCTCAAAATAATGACTTTTTTTCCTAAGGTGGTAGGAATGAAACTCAGTGCGGGCTGGATGGGGTCCCCCCTGGGCACCGCAGACCTAAGCTTGTTTAACTCCTACCTCTTAAAGGGACCGAGAAAAAATGACCTTTTCTGCACTCCAATGTAAGTCAATGGGGCGATTTTTTGGCTATGTGCTAGAAATGAAATTCAGTGCGGATTGGATGACAGGCACCCTAGGCACCCAGGATCGGCTTTAGTTTCACGTGTATCTCTTAAGCCGGCAGAGAAAACCCACCTGATATGCGCTCCACACAATTGAATAGAGACGCCGTTGATTTTCTATGGGAATTGCAGAAATGACTTCTAAGCCTCAAAATAATGACTTTTTTTCCTAAGGTGGTAGGAATGAAACTCAGTGCGGGCTGGATGGGGTCCCCCCTGGGCACCGCAGACCTAAGCTTGTTTAACTCCTACCTCTTAAAGGGACCGAGAAAAAATGACCTTTTCTGCACTCCAATGTAAGTCAATGGGGCGATTTTTTGGCTATGTGCTAGAAATGAAATTCAGTGCGGATTGGATGACAGGCACCCTAGGCACCCAGGATCGGCTTTAGTTTCACGTGTATCTCTTAAGCGGCAGAGAAAACCACCTGATATGCGCTCCACACAATTGAATAGAGACGCCGTTGATTTTCTATGGGAATTGCAGAAATGACTTCTAAGCCTCAAAATAATGACTTTTTTTCCTAAGGTGGTAGGAATGAAACTCAGTGCGGGCTGGATGGGGTCCCCCCTGGGCACCGCAGACCTAAGCTTGTTTAACTCCTACCTCTTAAAGGGACCGAGAAAAAATGACCTTTTCTGCACTCCAATGTAAGTCAATGGGGCGATTTTTTGGCTATGTGCTAGAAATGAAATTCAGTGCGGATTGGATGACAGGCACCCTAGGCACCCAGGATCGGCTTTAGTTTCACGTGTATCTCTTAAGCCGGCAGAGAAAACCCACCTGATATGCGCTCCACACAATTGAATAGAGACGCCGTTGATTTTCTATGGGAATTGCAGAAATGACTTCTAAGCCTCAAAATAATGACTTTTTTTCCTAAGGTGGTAGGAATGAAACTCAGTGCGGGCTGGATGGGGTCCCCCCTGGGCACCGCAGACCTAAGCTTGTTTAACTCCTACCTCTTAAAGGGACCGAGAAAAAATGACCTTTTCTGCACTCCAATGTAAGTCAATGGGGCGATTTTTTGGCTATGTGCTAGAAATGAAATTCAGTGCGGATTGGATGACAGGCACCCTAGGCACCCAGGATCGGCTTTAGTTTCACGTGTATCTCTTAAGCCGGCAGAGAAAACCCACCTGATATGCGCTCCACACAATTGAATAGAGACGCCGTTGATTTTCTATGGGAATTGCAGAAATGACTTCTAAGCCTCAAAATAATGACTTTTTTTCCTAAGGTGGTAGGAATGAAACTCAGTGCGGGCTGGATGGGGTCCCCCCTGGGCACCGCAGACCTAAGCTTGTTTAACTCCTACCTCTTAAAGGGACCGAGAAAAAATGACCTTTTCTGCACTCCAATGTAAGTCAATGGGGCGATTTTTTGGCTATGTGCTAGAAATGAAATTCAGTGCGGATTGGATGACAGGCACCCTAGGCACCCAGGATCGGCTTTAGTTTCACGTGTATCTCTTAAGCCGGCAGAGAAAACCCACCTGATATGCGCTCCACACAATTGAATAGAGACGCCGTTGATTTTCTATGGGAATTGCAGAAATGACTTCTAAGCCTCAAAATAATGACTTTTTTTCCTAAGGTGGTAGGAATGAAACTCAGTGCGGGCTGGATGGGGTCCCCCCTGGGCACCGCAGACCTAAGCTTGTTTAACTCCTACCTCTTAAAGGGACCGAGAAAAAATGACCTTTTCTGCACTCCAATGTAAGTCAATGGGGCGATTTTTTGGCTATGTGCTAGAAATGAAATTCAGTGCGGATTGGATGACAGGCACCCTAGGCACCCAGGATCGGCTTTAGTTTCACGTGTATCTCTTAAGCCGGCAGAGAAAACCCACCTGATATGCGCTCCACACAATTGAATAGAGACGCCGTTGATTTTCTATGGGAATTGCAGAAATGACTTCTAAGCCTCAAAATAATGACTTTTTTTCCTAAGGTGGTAGGAATGAAACTCAGTGCGGGCTGGATGGGGTCCCCCCTGGGCACCGCAGACCTAAGCTTGTTTAACTCCTACCTCTTAAAGGGACCGAGAAAAAATGACCTTTTCTGCACTCCAATGTAAGTCAATGGGGCGATTTTTTGGCTATGTGCTAGAAATGAAATGCAGTGCGGATTGGATGACAGGCACCCTAGGCACCCAGGATCGGCTTTAGTTTCACGTGTATCTCTTAAGCCGGCAGAGAAAACCCACCTGATATGCGCTCCACACAATTGATAGAGACGCCGTTGATTTTCTATGGGAATTGCAGAAATGACTTCTAAGCCTCAAAATAATGACTTTTTTTCCTAAGGTGGTAGGAATGAAACTCAGTGCGGGCTGGATGGGGTCCCCCCTGGGCACCGCAGACCTAAGCTTGTTTAACTCCTACCTCTTAAAGGGACCGAGAAAAAATGACCTTTTCTGCACTCCAATGTAAGTCAATGGGGCGATTTTTTGGCTATGTGCTAGAAATGAAATTCAGTGCGGATTGGATGACAGGCACCCTAGGCACCCAGGATCGGCTTTAGTTTCACGTGTATCTCTTAAGCCGGCAGAGAAAACCCACCTGATATGCGCTCCACACAATTGAATAGAGACGCCGTTGATTTTCTATGGGAATTGCAGAAATGACTTCTAAGCCTCAAAATAATGACTTTTTTTCCTAAGGTGGTAGGAATGAAACTCAGTGCGGGCTGGATGGGGTCCCCCCTGGGCACCGCAGACCTAAGCTTGTTTAACTCCTACCTCTTAAAGGGACCGAGAAAAAATGACCTTTTCTGCACTCCAATGTAAGTCAATGGGGCGATTTTTTGGCTATGTGCTAGAAATGAAATTCAGTGCGGATTGGATGACAGGCACCCTAGGCACCCAGGATCGGCTTTAGTTTCACGTGTATCTCTTAAGCCGGCAGAGAAAACCCACCTGATATGCGCTCCACACAATTGAATAGAGACGCCGTTGATTTTCTATGGGAATTGCAGAAATGACTTCTAAGCCTCAAAATAATGACTTTTTTTCCTAAGGTGGTAGGAATGAAACTCAGTGCGGGCTGGATGGGGTCCCCCCTGGGCACCGCAGACCTAAGCTTGTTTAACTCCTACCTCTTAAAGGGACCGAGAAAAAATGACCTTTTCTGCACTCCAATGTAAGTCAATGGGGCGATTTTTTGGCTATGTGCTAGAAATGAAATTCAGTGCGGATTGGATGACAGGCACCCTAGGCACCCAGGATCGGCTTTAGTTTCACGTGTATCTCTTAAGCCGGCAGAGAAAACCCACCTGATATGCGCTCCACACAATTGAATAGAGACGCCGTTGATTTTCTATGGGAATTGCAGAAATGACTTCTAAGCCTCAAAATAATGACTTTTTTTCCTAAGGTGGTAGGAATGAAACTCAGTGCGGGCTGGATGGGGTCCCCCCTGGGCACCGCAGACCTAAGCTTGTTTAACTCCTACCTCTTAAAGGGACCGAGAAAAAATGACCTTTTCTGCACTCCAATGTAAGTCAATGGGGCGATTTTTTGGCTATGTGCTAGAAATGAAATTCAGTGCGGATTGGATGACAGGCACCCTAGGCACCCAGGATCGGCTTTAGTTTCACGTGTATCTCTTAAGCCGGCAGAGAAAACCCACCTGATATGCGCTCCACACAATTGAATAGAGACGCCGTTGATTTTCTATGGGAATTGCAGAAATGACTTCTAAGCCTCAAAATAATGACTTTTTTTCCTAAGGTGGTAGGAATGAAACTCAGTGCGGGCTGGATGGGGTCCCCCCTGGGCACCGCAGACCTAAGCTTGTTTAACTCCTACCTCTTAAAGGGACCGAGAAAAAATGACCTTTTCTGCACTCCAATGTAAGTCAATGGGGCGATTTTTTGGCTATGTGCTAGAAATGAAATTCAGTGCGGATTGGATGACAGGCACCCTAGGCACCCAGGATCGGCTTTAGTTTCACGTGTATCTCTTAAGCCGGCAGAGAAAACCCACCTGATATGCGCTCCACACAATTGAATAGAGACGCCGTTGATTTTCTATGGGAATTGCAGAAATGACTTCTAAGCCTCAAAATAATGACTTTTTTTCCTAAGGTGGTAGGAATGAAACTCAGTGCGGGCTGGATGGGGTCCCCCCTGGGCACCGCAGACCTAAGCTTGTTTAACTCCTACCTCTTAAAGGGACCGAGAAAAAATGACCTTTTCTGCACTCCAATGTAAGTCAATGGGGCGATTTTTTGGCTATGTGCTAGAAATGAAATTCAGTGCGGATTGGATGACAGGCACCCTAGGCACCCAGGATCGGCTTTAGTTTCACGTGTATCTCTTAAGCCGGCAGAGAAAACCCACCTGATATGCGCTCCACACAATTGAATAGAGACGCCGTTGATTTTCTATGGGAATTGCAGAAATGACTTCTAAGCCTCAAAATAATGACTTTTTTTCCTAAGGTGGTAGGAATGAAACTCAGTGCGGGCTGGATGGGGTCCCCCCTGGGCACCGCAGACCTAAGCTTGTTTAACTCCTACCTCTTAAAGGGACCGAGAAAAAATGACCTTTTCTGCACTCCAATGTAAGTCAATGGGGCGATTTTTTGGCTATGTGCTAGAAATGAAATTCAGTGCGGATTGGATGACAGGCACCCTAGGCACCCAGGATCGGCTTTAGTTTCACGTGTATCTCTTAAGCCGGCAGAGAAAACCCACCTGATATGCGCTCCACACAATTGAATAGAGACGCCGTTGATTTTCTATGGGAATTGCAGAAATGACTTCTAAGCCTCAAAATAATGACTTTTTTTCCTAAGGTGGTAGGAATGAAACTCAGTGCGGGCTGGATGGGGTCCCCCCTGGGCACCGCAGACCTAAGCTTGTTTAACTCCTACCTCTTAAAGGGACCGAGAAAAAATGACCTTTTCTGCACTCCAATGTAAGTCAATGGGGCGATTTTTTGGCTATGTGCTAGAAATGAAATTCAGTGCGGATTGGATGACAGGCACCCTAGGCACCCAGGATCGGCTTTAGTTTCACGTGTATCTCTTAAGCCGGCAGAGAAAACCCACCTGATATGCGCTCCACACAATTGAATAGAGACGCCGTTGATTTTCTATGGGAATTGCAGAAATGACTTCTAAGCCTCAAAATAATGACTTTTTTTCCTAAGGTGGTAGGAATGAAACTCAGTGCGGGCTGGATGGGGTCCCCCCTGGGCACCGCAGACCTAAGCTTGTTTAACTCCTACCTCTTAAAGGGACCGAGAAAAAATGACCTTTTCTGCACTCCAATGTAAGTCAATGGGGCGATTTTTTGGCTATGTGCTAGAAATGAAATTCAGTGCGGATTGGATGACAGGCACCCTAGGCACCCAGGATCGGCTTTAGTTTCACGTGTATCTCTTAAGCCGGCAGAGAAAACCCACCTGATATGCGCTCCACACAATTGAATAGAGACGCCGTTGATTTTCTATGGGAATTGCAGAAATGACTTCTAAGCCTCAAAATAATGACTTTTTTTCCTAAGGTGGTAGGAATGAAACTCAGTGCGGGCTGGATGGGGTCCCCCCTGGGCACCGCAGACCTAAGCTTGTTTAACTCCTACCTCTTAAAGGGACCGAGAAAAAATGACCTTTTCTGCACTCCAATGTAAGTCAATGGGGCGATTTTTTGGCTATGTGCTAGAAATGAAATTCAGTGCGGATTGGATGACAGGCACCCTAGGCACCCAGGATCGGCTTTAGTTTCACGTGTATCTCTTAAGCCGGCAGAGAAAACCCACCTGATATGCGCTCCACACAATTGAATAGAGACGCCGTTGATTTTCTATGGGAATTGCAGAAATGACTTCTAAGCCTCAAAATAATGACTTTTTTTCCTAAGGTGGTAGGAATGAAACTCAGTGCGGGCTGGATGGGGTCCCCCCTGGGCACCGCAGACCTAAGCTTGTTTAACTCCTACCTCTTAAAGGGACCGAGAAAAAATGACCTTTTCTGCACTCCAATGTAAGTCAATGGGGCGATTTTTTGGCTATGTGCTAGAAATGAAATTCAGTGCGGATTGGATGACAGGCACCCTAGGCACCCAGGATCGGCTTTAGTTTCACGTGTATCTCTTAAGCCGGCAGAGAAAACCACCTGATATGCGCTCCACACAATTGAATAGAGACGCCGTTGATTTTCTATGGGAATTGCAGAAATGACTTCTAAGCCTCAAAATAATGACTTTTTTTCCTAAGGTGGTAGGAATGAAACTCAGTGCGGGCTGGATGGGGTCCCCCCTGGGCACCGCAGACCTAAGCTTGTTTAACTCCTACCTCTTAAAGGGACCGAGAAAAATGACCTTTTCTGCACTCCAATGTAAGTCAATGGGGCGATTTTTTGGCTATGTGCTAGAAATGAAATTCAGTGCGGATTGGATGACAGGCACCCTAGGCACCCAGGATCGGCTTTAGTTTCACGTGTATCTCTTAAGCCGGCAGAGAAAACCCACCTGATATGCGCTCCACACAATTGAATAGAGACGCCGTTGATTTTCTATGGGAATTGCAGAAATGACTTCTAAGCCTCAAAATAATGACTTTTTTTCCTAAGGTGGTAGGAATGAAACTCAGTGCGGGCTGGATGGGGTCCCCCCTGGGCACCGCAGACCTAAGCTTGTTTAACTCCTACCTCTTAAAGGGACCGAGAAAAAATGACCTTTTCTGCACTCCAATGTAAGTCAATGGGGCGATTTTTTGGCTATGTGCTAGAAATGAAATTCAGTGCGGATTGGATGACAGGCACCCTAGGCACCCAGGATCGGCTTTAGTTTCACGTGTATCTCTTAAGCCGGCAGAGAAAACCACCTGATATGCGCTCCACACAATTGAATAGAGACGCCGTTGATTTTCTATGGGAATTGCAGAAATGACTTCTAAGCCTCAAAATAATGACTTTTTTTCCTAAGGTGGTAGGAATGAAACTCAGTGCGGGCTGGATGGGGTCCCCCCTGGGCACCGCAGACCTAAGCTTGTTTAACTCCTACCTCTTAAAGGGACCGAGAAAAAATGACCTTTTCTGCACTCCAATGTAAGTCAATGGGGCGATTTTTTGGCTATGTGCTAGAAATGAAATTCAGTGCGGATTGGATGACAGGCACCCTAGGCACCCAGGATCGGCTTTAGTTTCACGTGTATCTCTTAAGCCGGCAGAGAAAACCCACCTGATATGCGCTCCACACAATTGAATAGAGACGCCGTTGATTTTCTATGGGAATTGCAGAAATGACTTCTAAGCCTCAAAATAATGACTTTTTTTCCTAAGGTGGTAGGAATGAAACTCAGTGCGGGCTGGATGGGGTCCCCCCTGGGCACCGCAGACCTAAGCTTGTTTAACTCCTACCTCTTAAAGGGACCGAGAAAAAATGACCTTTTCTGCACTCCAATGTAAGTCAATGGGGCGATTTTTTGGCTATGTGCTAGAAATGAAATTCAGTGCGGATTGGATGACAGGCACCCTAGGCACCCAGGATCGGCTTTAGTTTCACGTGTATCTCTTAAGCCGGCAGAGAAAACCCACCTGATATGCGCTCCACACAATTGAATAGAGACGCCGTTGATTTTCTATGGGAATTGCAGAAATGACTTCTAAGCCTCAAAATAATGACTTTTTTTCCTAAGGTGGTAGGAATGAAACTCAGTGCGGGCTGGATGGGGTCCCCCCTGGGCACCGCAGACCTAAGCTTGTTTAACTCCTACCTCTTAAAGGGACCGAGAAAAAATGACCTTTTCTGCACTCCAATGTAAGTCAATGGGCGATTTTTTGGCTATGTGCTAGAAATAAATTCAGTGCGGATTGGATGACAGGCACCCTAGGCACCCAGGATCGGCTTTAGTTTCACGTGTATCTCTTAAGCCGGCAGAGAAAACCCACCTGATATGCGCTCCACACAATTGAATAGAGACGCCGTTGATTTTCTATGGGAATTGCAGAAATGACTTCTAAGCCTCAAAATAATGACTTTTTTTCCTAAGGTGGTAGGAATGAAACTCAGTGCGGGCTGGATGGGGTCCCCCCTGGGCACCGCAGACCTAAGCTTGTTTAACTCCTACCTCTTAAAGGGACCGAGAAAAAATGACCTTTTCTGCACTCCAATGTAAGTCAATGGGGCGATTTTTTGGCTATGTGCTAGAAATGAAATTCAGTGCGGATTGGATGACAGGCACCCTAGGCACCCAGGATCGGCTTTAGTTTCACGTGTATCTCTTAAGCCGGCAGAGAAAACCCACCTGATATGCGCTCCACACAATTGAATAGAGACGCCGTTGATTTTCTATGGGAATTGCAGAAATGACTTCTAAGCCTCAAAATAATGACTTTTTTTCCTAAGGTGGTAGGAATGAAACTCAGTGCGGGCTGGATGGGGTCCCCCTGGGCACCGCAGACCTAAGCTTGTTTAACTCCTACCTCTTAAAGGGACCGAGAAAAAATGACCTTTTCTGCACTCCAATGTAAGTCAATGGGGCGATTTTTTGGCTATGTGCTAGAAATGAAATTCAGTGCGGATTGGATGACAGGCACCCTAGGCACCCAGGATCGGCTTTAGTTTCACGTGTATCTCTTAAGCCGGCAGAGAAAACCCACCTGATATGCGCTCCACACAATTGAATAGAGACGCCGTTGATTTTCTATGGGAATTGCAGAAATGACTTCTAAGCCTCAAAATAATGACTTTTTTTCCTAAGGTGGTAGGAATGAAACTCAGTGCGGGCTGGATGGGGTCCCCCCTGGGCACCGCAGACCTAAGCTTGTTTAACTCCTACCTCTTAAAGGGACCGAGAAAAAATGACCTTTTCTGCACTCCAATGTAAGTCAATGGGGCGATTTTTTGGCTATGTGCTAGAAATGAAATTCAGTGCGGATTGGATGACAGGCACCCTAGGCACCCAGGATCGGCTTTAGTTTCACGTGTATCTCTTAAGCCGGCAGAGAAAACCCACCTGATATGCGCTCCACACAATTGAATAGAGACGCCGTTGATTTTCTATGGGAATTGCAGAAATGACTTCTAAGCCTCAAAATAATGACTTTTTTTCCTAAGGTGGTAGGAATGAAACTCAGTGCGGGCTGGATGGGGTCCCCCTGGGCACCGCAGACCTAAGCTTGTTTAACTCCTACCTCTTAAAGGGACCGAGAAAAAAATGACCTTTTCTGCACTCCAATGTAAGTCAATGGGGCGATTTTTTGGCTATGTGCTAGAAATGAAATTCAGTGCGGATTGGATGACAGGCACCCTAGGCACCCAGGATCGGCTTTAGTTTCACGTGTATCTCTTAAGCCGGCAGAGAAAACCACCTGATATGCGCTCCACACAATTGAATAGAGACGCCGTTGATTTTCTATGGGAATTGCAGAAATGACTTCTAAGCCTCAAAATAATGACTTTTTTTCCTAAGGTGGTAGGAATGAAACTCAGTGCGGGCTGGATGGGGTCCCCCTGGGCACCGCAGACCTAAGCTTGTTTAACTCCTACCTCTTAAAGGGACCGAGAAAAAATGACCTTTTCTGCACTCCAATGTAAGTCAATGGGGCGATTTTTTGGCTATGTGCTAGAAATGAAATTCAGTGCGGATTGGATGACAGGCACCCTAGGCACCCAGGATCGGCTTTAGTTTCACGTGTATCTCTTAAGCCGGCAGAGAAAACCCACCTGATATGCGCTCCACACAATTGAATAGAGACGCCGTTGATTTTCTATGGGAATTGCAGAAATGACTTCTAAGCCTCAAATAATGACTTTTTTTCCTAAGGTGGTAGGAATGAAACTCAGTGCGGGCTGGATGGGGTCCCCCCTGGGCACCGCAGACCTAAGCTTGTTTAACTCCTACCTCTTAAAGGGACCGAGAAAAAATGACCTTTTCTGCACTCCAATGTAAGTCAATGGGCGATTTTTTGGCTATGTGCTAGAAATGAAATTCAGTGCGGATTGGATGACAGGCACCCTAGGCACCCAGGATCGGCTTTAGTTTCACGTGTATCTCTTAAGCCGGCAGAGAAAACCCACCTGATATGCGCTCCACACAATTGAATAGAGACGCCGTTGATTTTCTATGGGAATTGCAGAAATGACTTCTAAGCCTCAAAATAATGACTTTTTTTCCTAAGGTGGTAGGAATGAAACTCAGTGCGGGCTGGATGGGGTCCCCCCTGGGCACCGCAGACCTAAGCTTGTTTAACTCCTACCTCTTAAAGGGACCGAGAAAAAATGACCTTTTCTGCACTCCAATGTAAGTCAATGGGGCGATTTTTTGGCTATGTGCTAGAAATGAAATTCAGTGCGGATTGGATGACAGGCACCCTAGGCACCCAGGATCGGCTTTAGTTTCACGTGTATCTCTTAAGCCGGCAGAGAAAACCCACCTGATATGCGCTCCACACAATTGAATAGAGACGCCGTTGATTTTCTATGGGAATTGCAGAAATGACTTCTAAGCCTCAAATTATGACTTTTTTTCCTAAGGTGGTAGGAATGAAACTCAGTGCGGGCTGGATGGGGTCCCCCCTGGGCACCGCAGACCTAAGCTTGTTTAACTCCTACCTCTTAAAGGGACCGAGAAAAAATGACCTTTTCTGCACTCCAATGTAAGTCAATGGGGCGATTTTTTGGCTATGTGCTAGAAATGAAATGCAGTGCGGATTGGATGACAGGCACCCTAGGCACCCAGGATCGGCTTTAGTTTCACGTGTATCTCTTAAGCCGGCAGAGAAAACCCACCTGATATGCGCTCCACACAATTGAATAGAGACGCCGTTGATTTTCTATGGGAATTGCAGAAATGACTTCTAAGCCTCAAAATAATGACTTTTTTTCCTAAGGTGGTAGGAATGAAACTCAGTGCGGGCTGGATGGGGTCCCCCCTGGGCACCGCAGACCTAAGCTTGTTTAACTCCTACCTCTTAAAGGGACCGAGAAAAAATGACCTTTTCTGCACTCCAATGTAAGTCAATGGGGCGATTTTTTGGCTATGTGCTAGAAATGAATTCAGTGCGGATTGGATGACAGGCACCCTAGGCACCCAGGATCGGCTTTAGTTTCACGTGTATCTCTTAAGCCGGCAGAGAAAACCCACCTGATATGCGCTCCACACAATTGAATAGAGACGCCGTTGATTTTCTATGGGAATTGCAGAAATGACTTCTAAGCCTCAAAATAATGACTTTTTTTCCTAAGGTGGTAGGAATGAAACTCAGTGCGGGCTGGATGGGGTCCCCCCTGGGCACCGCAGACCTAAGCTTGTTTAACTCCTACCTCTTAAAGGGACCGAGAAAAAATGACCTTTTCTGCACTCCAATGTAAGTCAATGGGGCGATTTTTTGGCTATGTGCTAGAAATGAAATTCAGTGCGGATTGGATGACAGGCACCCTAGGCACCCAGGATCGGCTTTAGTTTCACGTGTATCTCTTAAGCCGGCAGAGAAAACCCACCTGATATGCGCTCCACACAATTGAATAGAGACGCCGTTGATTTTCTATGGGAATTGCAGAAATGACTTCTAAGCCTCAAAATAATGACTTTTTTTCCTAAGGTGGTAGGAATGAAACTCAGTGCGGGCTGGATGGGGTCCCCCCTGGGCACCGCAGACCTAAGCTTGTTTAACTCCTACCTCTTAAAGGGACCGAGAAAAAATGACCTTTTCTGCACTCCAATGTAAGTCAATGGGGCGATTTTTTGGCTATGTGCTAGAAATGAAATTCAGTGCGGATTGGATGACAGGCACCCTAGGCACCCAGGATCGGCTTTAGTTTCACGTGTATCTCTTAAGCCGGCAGAGAAAACCCACCTGATATGCGCTCCACACAATTGAATAGAGACGCCGTTGATTTTCTATGGGAATTGCAGAAATGACTTCTAAGCCTCAAAATAATGACTTTTTTTCCTAAGGTGGTAGGAATGAAACTCAGTGCGGGCTGGATGGGGTCCCCCCTGGCACCGCAGACCTAAGCTTGTTTAACTCCTACCTCTTAAAGGGACCGAGAAAAAATGACCTTTTCTGCACTCCAATGTAAGTCAATGGGGCGATTTTTTGGCTATGTGCTAGAAATGAAATTCAGTGCGGATTGGATGACAGGCACCCTAGGCACCCAGGATCGGCTTTAGTTTCACGTGTATCTCTTAAGCCGGCAGAGAAAACCCACCTGATATGCGCTCCACACAATTGAATAGAGACGCCGTTGATTTTCTATGGGAATTGCAGAAATGACTTCTAAGCCTCAAAATAATGACTTTTTTTCCTAAGGTGGTAGGAATGAAACTCAGTGCGGGCTGGATGGGGTCCCCCCTGGGCACCGCAGACCTAAGCTTGTTTAACTCCTACCTCTTAAAGGGACCGAGAAAAAATGACCTTTTCTGCACTCCAATGTAAGTCAATGGGGCGATTTTTTGGCTATGTGCTAGAAATGAAATTCAGTGCGGATTGGATGACAGGCACCCTAGGCACCCAGGATCGGCTTTAGTTTCACGTGTATCTCTTAAGCCGGCAGAGAAAACCACCTGATATGCGCTCCACACAATTGAATAGAGACGCCGTTGATTTTCTATGGGAATTGCAGAAATGACTTCTAAGCCTCAAAATAATGACTTTTTTTCCTAAGGTGGTAGGAATGAAACTCAGTGCGGGCTGGATGGGGTCCCCCCTGGGCACCGCAGACCTAAGCTTGTTTAACTCCTACCTCTTAAAGGGACCGAGAAAAAATGACCTTTTCTGCACTCCAATGTAAGTCAATGGGGCGATTTTTTGGCTATGTGCTAGAAATGAAATTCAGTGCGGATTGGATGACAGGCACCCTAGGCACCCAGGATCGGCTTTAGTTTCACGTGTATCTCTTAAGCCGGCAGAGAAAACCCACCTGATATGCGCTCCACACAATTGAATAGAGACGCCGTTGATTTTCTATGGGAATTGCAGAAATGACTTCTAAGCCTCAAAATAATGACTTTTTTTCCTAAGGTGGTAGGAATGAAACTCAGTGCGGGCTGGATGGGGTCCCCCCTGGGCACCGCAGACCTAAGCTTGTTTAACTCCTACCTCTTAAAGGGACCGAGAAAAAATGACCTTTTCTGCACTCCAATGTAAGTCAATGGGGCGATTTTTTGGCTATGTGCTAGAAATGAAATTCAGTGCGGATTGGATGACAGGCACCCTAGGCACCCAGGATCGGCTTTAGTTTCACGTGTATCTCTTAAGCCGGCAGAGAAAACCCACCTGATATGCGCTCCACACAATTGAATAGAGACGCCGTTGATTTTCTATGGGAATTGCAGAAATGACTTCTAAGCCTCAAAATAATGACTTTTTTTCCTAAGGTGGTAGGAATGAAACTCAGTGCGGGCTGGATGGGGTCCCCCTGGGCACCGCAGACCTAAGCTTGTTTAACTCCTACCTCTTAAAGGGACCGAGAAAAAATGACCTTTTCTGCACTCCAATGTAAGTCAATGGGGCGATTTTTTGGCTATGTGCTAGAAATGAAATTCAGTGCGGATTGGATGACAGGCACCCTAGGCACCCAGGATCGGCTTTAGTTTCACGTGTATCTCTTAAGCCGGCAGAGAAACCCACCTGATATGCGCTCCACACAATTGAATAGAGACGCCGTTGATTTTCTATGGGAATTGCAGAAATGACTTCTAAGCCTCAAAATAATGACTTTTTTTCCTAAGGTGGTAGGAATGAAACTCAGTGCGGGCTGGATGGGGTCCCCCCTGGGCACCGCAGACCTAAGCTTGTTTAACTCCTACCTCTTAAAGGGACCGAGAAAAAATGACCTTTTCTGCACTCCAATGTAAGTCAATGGGGCGATTTTTTGGCTATGTGCTAGAAATGAAATTCAGTGCGGATTGGATGACAGGCACCCTAGGCACCCAGGATCGGCTTTAGTTTCACGTGTATCTCTTAAGCCGGCAGAGAAAACCCACCTGATATGCGCTCCACACAATTGAATAGAGACGCCGTTGATTTTCTATGGGAATTGCAGAAATGACTTCTAAGCCTCAAAATAATGACTTTTTTTCCTAAGGTGGTAGGAATGAAACTCAGTGCGGGCTGGATGGGGTCCCCCCTGGGCACCGCAGACCTAAGCTTGTTTAACTCCTACCTCTTAAAGGGACCGAGAAAAAATGACCTTTTCTGCACTCCAATGTAAGTCAATGGGGCGATTTTTTGGCTATGTGCTAGAAATGAAATTCAGTGCGGATTGGATGACAGGCACCCTAGGCACCCAGGATCGGCTTTAGTTTCACGTGTATCTCTTAAGCCGGCAGAGAAAACCCACCTGATATGCGCTCCACACAATTGAATAGAGACGCCGTTGATTTTCTATGGGAATTGCAGAAATGACTTCTAAGCCTCAAAATAATGACTTTTTTTCCTAAGGTGGTAGGAATGAAACTCAGTGCGGGCTGGATGGGGTCCCCCCTGGGCACCGCAGACCTAAGCTTGTTTAACTCCTACCTCTTAAAGGGACCGAGAAAAAATGACCTTTTCTGCACTCCAATGTAAGTCAATGGGGCGATTTTTTGGCTATGTGCTAGAAATGAAATTCAGTGCGGATTGGATGACAGGCACCCTAGGCACCCAGGATCGGCTTTAGTTTCACGTGTATCTCTTAAGCCGGCAGAGAAAACCACCTGATATGCGCTCCACACAATTGAATAGAGACGCCGTTGATTTTCTATGGGAATTGCAGAAATGACTTCTAAGCCTCAAAATAATGACTTTTTTTCCTAAGGTGGTAGGAATGAAACTCAGTGCGGGCTGGATGGGGTCCCCCCTGGGCACCGCAGACCTAAGCTTGTTTAACTCCTACCTCTTAAAGGGACCGAGAAAAAATGACCTTTTCTGCACTCCAATGTAAGTCAATGGGGCGATTTTTTGGCTATGTGCTAGAAATGAAATTCAGTGCGGATTGGATGACAGGCACCCTAGGCACCCAGGATCGGCTTTAGTTTCACGTGTATCTCTTAAGCCGGCAGAGAAACCACCTGATATGCGCTCCACACAATTGAATAGAGACGCCGTTGATTTTCTATGGGAATTGCAGAAATGACTTCTAAGCCTCAAAATAATGACTTTTTTTCCTAAGGTGGTAGGAATGAAACTCAGTGCGGGCTGGATGGGGTCCCCCCTGGGCACCGCAGACCTAAGCTTGTTTAACTCCTACCTCTTAAAGGGACCGAGAAAAAATGACCTTTTCTGCACTCCAATGTAAGTCAATGGGGCGATTTTTTGGCTATGTGCTAGAAATGAAATTCAGTGCGGATTGGATGACAGGCACCCTAGGCACCCAGGATCGGCTTTAGTTTCACGTGTATCTCTTAAGCCGGCAGAGAAAACCCACCTGATATGCGCTCCACACAATTGAATAGAGACGCCGTTGATTTTCTATGGGAATTGCAGAAATGACTTCTAAGCCTCAAAATAATGACTTTTTTTCCTAAGGTGGTAGGAATGAAACTCAGTGCGGGCTGGATGGGGTCCCCCCTGGGCACCGCAGACCTAAGCTTGTTTAACTCCTACCTCTTAAAGGGACCGAGAAAAAATGACCTTTTCTGCACTCCAATGTAAGTCAATGGGGCGATTTTTTGGCTATGTGCTAGAAATGAAATTCAGTGCGGATTGGATGACAGGCACCCTAGGCACCCAGGATCGGCTTTAGTTTCACGTGTATCTCTTAAGCCGGCAGAGAAAACCACCTGATATGCGCTCCACACAATTGAATAGAGACGCCGTTGATTTTCTATGGGAATTGCAGAAATGACTTCTAAGCCTCAAAATAATGACTTTTTTTCCTAAGGTGGTAGGAATGAAACTCAGTGCGGGCTGGATGGGGTCCCCCCTGGGCACCGCAGACCTAAGCTTGTTTAACTCCTACCTCTTAAAGGGACCGAGAAAAAATGACCTTTTCTGCACTCCAATGTAAGTCAATGGGGCGATTTTTTGGCTATGTGCTAGAAATGAAATTCAGTGCGGATTGGATGACAGGCACCCTAGGCACCCAGGATCGGCTTTAGTTTCACGTGTATCTCTTAAGCCGGCAGAGAAAACCCACCTGATATGCGCTCCACACAATTGAATAGAGACGCCGTTGATTTTCTATGGGAATTGCAGAAATGACTTCTAAGCCTCAAAATAATGACTTTTTTTTCCTAAGGTGGTAGTAATGAAACTCAGTGCGGGCTGGATGGGGTCCCCCCTGGGCACCGCAGACCTAAGCTTGTTTAACTCCTACCTCTTAAAGGGACCGAGAAAAAATGACCTTTTCTGCACTCCAATGTAAGTCAATGGGGCGATTTTTTGCTATGTGCTAGAAATGAAATTCAGTGCGGATTGGATGACAGGCACCCTAGGCACCCAGGATCGGCTTTAGTTTCACGTGTATCTCTTAAGCCGGCAGAGAAAACCCACCTGATATGCGCTCCACACAATTGAATAGAGACGCCGTTGATTTTCTATGGGAATTGCAGAAATGACTTCTAAGCCTCAAAATAATGACTTTTTTTCCTAAGGTGGTAGGAATGAAACTCAGTGCGGGCTGGATGGGGTCCCCCCTGGGCACCGCAGACCTAAGCTTGTTTAACTCCTACCTCTTAAAGGGACCGAGAAAAAATGACCTTTTCTGCACTCCAATGTAAGTCAATGGGGCGATTTTTTGGCTATGTGCTAGAAATGAAATTCAGTGCGGATTGGATGACAGGCACCCTAGGCACCCAGGATCGGCTTTAGTTTCACGTGTATCTCTTAAGCCGGCAGAGAAAACCCACCTGATATGCGCTCCACACAATTGAATAGAGACGCCGTTGATTTTCTATGGGAATTGCAGAAATGACTTCTAAGCCTCAAAATAATGACTTTTTTTCCTAAGGTGGTAGGAATGAAACTCAGTGCGGGCTGGATGGGGTCCCCCCTGGGCACCGCAGACCTAAGCTTGTTTAACTCCTACCTCTTAAAGGGACCGAGAAAAATGACCTTTTCTGCTGCACTCCAATGTAAGTCAATGGGGCGATTTTTTGGCTATGTGCTAGAAATGAAATTCAGTGCGGATTGGATGACAGGCACCCTAGGCACCCAGGATCGGCTTTAGTTTCACGTGTATCTCTTAAGCCGGCAGAGAAAACCCACCTGATATGCGCTCCACACAATTGAATAGAGACGCCGTTGATTTTCTATGGGAATTGCAGAAATGACTTCTAAGCCTCAAAATAATGACTTTTTTTCCTAAGGTGGTAGGAATGAAACTCAGTGCGGGCTGGATGGGTCCCCCCCCATGGCACCGCAGACCTAAGCTTGTTTAACTCCTACCTCTTAAAGGGACCGAGAAAAAATGACCTTTTCTGCACTCCAATGTAAGTCAATGGGGCGATTTTTTGGCTATGTGCTAGAAATGAAATTCAGTGCGGATTGGATGACAGGCACCCTAGGCACCCAGGATCGGCTTTAGTTTCACGTGTATCTCTTAAGCCGGCAGAGAAAACCCACCTGATATGCGCTCCACACAATTGAATAGAGACGCCGTTGATTTTCTATGGGAATTGCAGAAATGACTTCTAAGCCTCAAAATAATGACTTTTTTTCCTAAGGTGGTAGGAATGAAACTCAGTGCGGGCTGGATGGGGTCCCCCCTGGGCACCGCAGACCTAAGCTTGTTTAACTCCTACCTCTTAAAGGGACCGAGAAAAAATGACCTTTTCTGCACTCCAATGTAAGTCAATGGGGCGATTTTTTGGCTATGTGCTAGAAATGAAATTCAGTGCGGATTGGATGACAGGCACCCTAGGCACCCAGGATCGGCTTTAGTTTCACGTGTATCTCTTAAGCCGGCAGAGAAAAACCCACCTGATATGCGCTCCACACAATTGAATAGAGACGCCGTTGATTTTCTATGGGAATTGCAGAAATGACTTCTAAGCCTCAAAATAATGACTTTTTTTCCTAAGGTGGTAGGAATGAAACTCAGTGCGGGCTGGATGGGGTCCCCCCTGGGCACCGCAGACCTAAGCTTGTTTAACTCCTACCTCTTAAAGGGACCGAGAAAAAATGACCTTTTCTGCACTCCAATGTAAGTCAATGGGGCGATTTTTTGGCTATGTGCTAGAAATGAAATGCAGTGCGGATTGGATGACAGGCACCCTAGGCACCCAGGATCGGCTTTAGTTTCACGTGTATCTCTTAAGCCGGCAGAGAAAACCCACCTGATATGCGCTCCACACAATTGAATAGAGACGCCGTTGATTTTCTATGGGAATTGCAGAAATGACTTCTAAGCCTCAAAATATGACTTTTTTTCCTAAGGTGGTAGGAATGAAACTCAGTGCGGGCTGGATGGGGTCCCCCCTGGGCACCGCAGACCTAAGCTTGTTTAACTCCTACCTCTTAAAGGGACCGAGAAAAAAATGACCTTTTCTGCACTCCAATGTAAGTCAATGGGGCGATTTTTTGGCTATGTGCTAGAAATGAAATTCAGTGCGGATTGGATGACAGGCACCCTAGGCACCCAGGATCGGCTTTAGTTTCACGTGTATCTCTTAAGCCGGCAGAGAAAACCCACCTGATATGCGCTCCACACAATTGAATAGAGACGCCGTTGATTTTCTATGGGAATTGCAGAAATGACTTCTAAGCCTCAAAATATGACTTTTTTTCCTAAGGTGGTAGGAATGAAACTCAGTGCGGGCTGGATGGGGTCCCCCCTGGGCACCGCAGACCTAAGCTTGTTTAACTCCTACCTCTTAAAGGGACCGAGAAAAAATGACCTTTTCTGCACTCCAATGTAAGTCAATGGGGCGATTTTTTGGCTATGTGCTAGAAATGAAATGCAGTGCGGATTGGATGACAGGCACCCTAGGCACCCAGGATCGGCTTTAGTTTCACGTGTATCTCTTAAGCCGGCAGAGAAAACCCACCTGATATGCGCTCCACACAATTGAATAGAGACGCCGTTGATTTTCTATGGGAATTGCAGAAATGACTTCTAAGCCTCAAAATAATGACTTTTTTTCCTAAGGTGGTAGGAATGAAACTCAGTGCGGGCTGGATGGGGTCCCCCCTGGGCACCTCAGACCTAAGCTTGTTTAACTCCTACCTCTTAAGGGACCGAGAAAAAATGACCTTTTCTGCACTCCAATGTAAGTCAATGGGGCGATTTTTTGGCTATGTGCTAGAAATGAAATTCAGTGCGGATTGGATTACAGGCACCCTAGGCACCCAGGATCGGCTTTAGTTTCACGTGTATCTCTTAAGCCGGCAGAGAAAACCCACCTGATATGCGCTCCACACAATTGAATAGAGACGCCGTTGATTTTCTATGGGAATTGCAGAAATGACTTCTAAGCCTCAAAATAATGACTTTTTTTTCCTAAGGTGGTAGGAATGAAACTCAGTGCGGGCTGGATGGGGTCCCCCCTGGGCACCGCAGACCTAAGCTTGTTTAACTCCTACCTCTTAAAGGGACCGAGAAAAATGACCTTTTCTGCACTCCAATGTAAGTCAATGGGGCGATTTTTTGGCTATGTGCTAGAAATGAAATTCAGTGCGGATTGGATGACAGGCACCCTAGGCACCCAGGATCGGCTTTAGTTTCACGTGTATCTCTTAAGCCGGCAGAGAAAACCACCTGATATGCGCTCCACACAATTGAATAGAGACGCCGTTGATTTTCTATGGGAATTGCAGAAATGACTTCTAAGCCTCAAAATAATGACTTTTTTTCCTAAGGTGGTAGGAATGAAACTCAGTGCGGGCTGGATGGGGTCCCCCCTGGGCACCGCAGACCTAAGCTTGTTTAACTCCTACCTCTTAAAGGGACCGAGAAAAAATGACCTTTTCTGCACTCCAATGTAAGTCAATGGGGCGATTTTTGGCTATGTGCTAGAAATGAAATTCAGTGCGGATTGGATGACAGGCACCCTAGGCACCCAGGATCGGCTTTAGTTTCACGTGTATCTCTTAAGCCGGCAGAGAAAACCCACCTGATATGCGCTCCACACAATTGAATAGAGACGCCGTTGATTTTCTATGGGAATTGCAGAAATGACTTCTAAGCCTCAAAATAATGACTTTTTTTCCTAAGGTGGTAGGAATGAAACTCAGTGCGGGCTGGATGGGGTCCCCCCTGGGCACCGCAGACCTAAGCTTGTTTAACTCCTACCTCTTAAAGGACCGAGAAAAAATGACCTTTTCTGCACTCCAATGTAAGTCAATGGGGCGATTTTTTGGCTATGTGCTAGAAATGAAATTCAGTGCGGATTGGATGACAGGCACCCTAGGCACCCAGGATCGGCTTTAGTTTCACGTGTATCTCTTAAGCCGGCAGAGAAAACCCACCTGATATGCGCTCCACACAATTGAATAGAGACGCCGTTGATTTTCTATGGGATTGCAGAAATGACTTCTAAGCCTCAAAATAATGACTTTTTTTCCTAAGGTGGTAGGAATGAAACTCAGTGCGGGCTGGATGGGGTCCCCCCTGGGCACCGCAGACCTAAGCTTGTTTAACTCCTACCTCTTAAAGGGACCGAGAAAAAATGACCTTTTCTGCACTCCAATGTAAGTCAATGGGGCGATTTTTTGGCTATGTGCTAGAAATGAATTCAGTGCGGATTGGATGACAGGCACCCTAGGCACCCAGGATCGGCTTTAGTTTCACGTGTATCTCTTAAGCCGGCAGAGAAAACCCACCTGATATGCGCTCCACACAATTGAATAGAGACGCCGTTGATTTTCTATGGGAATTGCAGAAATGACTTCTAAGCCTCAAAATAATGACTTTTTTTTCCTAAGGTGGTAGGAATGAAACTCAGTGCGGGCTGGATGGGGTCCCCCTGGGCACCGCAGACCTAAGCTTGTTTAACTCCTACCTCTTAAAGGGACCGAGAAAAAATGACCTTTTCTGCACTCCAATGTAAGTCAATGGGGCGATTTTTTGGCTATGTGCTAGAAATGAAATGCAGTGCGGATTGGATGACAGGCACCCTAGGCACCCAGGATCGGCTTTAGTTTCACGTGTATCTCTTAAGCCGGCAGAGAAAACCCACCTGATATGCGCTCCACACAATTGAATAGAGACGCCGTTGATTTTCTATGGGATTGCAGAAATGACTTCTAAGCCTCAAAATAATGACTTTTTTTCCTAAGGTGGTAGGAATGAAACTCAGTGCGGGCTGGATGGGGTCCCCCCTGGGCACCGCAGACCTAAGCTTGTTTAACTCCTACCTCTTAAAGGGACCGAGAAAAAAATGACCTTTTCTGCACTCCAATGTAAGTCAATGGGGCGATTTTTTGGCTATGTGCTAGAAATGAAATTCAGTGCGGATTGGATGACAGGCACCCTAGGCACCCAGGATCGGCTTTAGTTTCACGTGTATCTCTTAAGCCGGCAGAGAAAACCCACCTGATATGCGCTCCACACAATTGAATAGAGACGCCGTTGATTTTCTATGGGAATTGCAGAAATGACTTCTAAGCCTCAAAATAATGACTTTTTTTCCTAAGGTGGTAGGAATGAAACTCAGTGCGGGCTGGATGGGGTCCCCCCTGGGCACCGCAGACCTAAGCTTGTTTAACTCCTACCTCTTAAAGGGACCGAGAAAAAATGACCTTTTCTGCACTCCAATGTAAGTCAATGGGGCGATTTTTTGGCTATGTGCTAGAAATGAAATTCAGTGCGGATTGGATGACAGGCACCCTAGGCACCCATTGACTTTAGTTTCACGTGTATCTCTTAAGCCGGCAGAGAAACCCACCTGATATGCGCTCCACACAATTGAATAGAGACGCCGTTGATTTT